>NC_134358.1:121384861-121649861 GCF_048569485.1 Anomaloglossus baeobatrachus
GCTCTCTGGCCTTCTGTAGAACAAGGCCTGAAACCTCATTCCCGGCTGGTCAATTGACAAGGGGCTTGCAACCTTCCTCGCCCTAGGGTCCAGGTACCCAGTCTGTGCACGGCCTCTGGACCGGATTTCCACTGTCAGCGCCGGCGGGCTACAACCCTGCCCCGGTCACTGGCTACAGAGAATGCTGGAGCATAGGGTGGTGAATAGAGGTTTTTTTATGTGCTATAAATAGAACAGGGACTGTATATACCAGGAAGGGGCCCAAGATAAGGACATATATACCAGGATTGTCTCAGGATGGGAACCATATATACCAGGATGTGGACATATATACCAGAATGGGCCTAGGACGGGGAGACACATATACAGTCCCTGACAAAAGTTCTGTCGCTTATCCATATTATGTAAATAAAGCTTTTAACCTGACTTTAAATTCATCCATTGGTTTCACAAATTACTCTTGATAGCTGTAACCCTCCCAAATTTGGTTTAGGTTATGAAAATAAAGTTGCTGTAAAGCTGAAATATTTATCATTTAATCAACACAGAAAGGTGAGATTTTGGCAAGACAAAAGTTTTGTCACCTACAGTTAGTAATGTAAAATTCAAACAATTAACTTCTAATACAAAGATACAGTTAGGTCCAGAAATATTTGGACAGTGACACAATTTTCGCGAGTAGGGCTCTGCATGCCACCACATTGGATTTGAAATGAAACCTCTACAACAGAATTCAAGTGCAGATTGTAACGTTTAATTTGAAGGTTTGAACAAAAATATCTGATAGAAATTGTAGGAATTGTACACATTTCTTTACAAACACTCCACATTTTAGGAGGTCAAAAGTAATTGGACAAATAAACCAAACCCAAACAAAATATTTTTATTTTCAATATTTTGTTGCGAATCCTTTGGAGGCAATCACTGCCTTAAGTCTGGAACCAATGGACATCACCAAACGCTGGGTTTCCTTCTTCTTAATGCTTTGCCAGACCTTTACAGCCGCAGCCTTCAGGTCTTTCTTGTTTGTGGGTCTTTCCGTCTTAAGTCTGGATTTGAGCAAGTGAAATGCATGCTCAATTGGGTTAAGATCTGGTGATTGACTTGGCCATTGCAGAATGTTCCACTTTTTTGCACTCATGAACTCCTGGGTAGCTTTGGCTGTATGCTTGGGGTCATTGTCCATCTGTACTATGAAGCGCCGTCCGATCAACTTTGCGGCATTTGGCTGAATCTGGGCTGAAAGTATATCCCGGTACACTTCAGAATTCATCCGGCTACTCTTGTCTGCTGTTATGTCATCAATAAACACAAGTGACCCAGTGCCATTGAAAGCCATGCATGCCCATGCCATCACGTTGCCTCCACCATGTTTTACAGAGGATGTGGTGTGCCTTGGATCATGTGCCGTTCCCTTTCTTCTCCAAACTTTTTTCTTCCCATCATTCTGGTACAGGTTGATCTTTGTCTCATCTGTCCATAGAATACTTTTCCAGAACTGAGCTGGCTTCATGAGGTGTTTTTCAGCAAATTTAACTCTGGCCTGTCTATTTTTGGAATTGATGAATGGTTTGCATCTAGATGTGAACCCTTTGTATTTACTTTCATGGAGTCTTCTCTTTACTGTTGACTTAGAGACAGATACACCTACTTCACTGAGAGTGTTCTGGACTTCAGTTGATGTTGTGAACGGGTTCTTCTTCACCAAAGAAAGCATGCGGCGATCATCCACCACTGTTGTCATCCGTGGACGCCCAGGCCTTTTTGAGTTCCCAAGCTCACCAGACAATTCCTTTTTTCTCAGAATGTACCCGACTGTTGATTTTGCTACTCCAAGCATGTCTGCTATCTCTCTGATGGATTTTTTCTTTTTTTTCAGCCTCAGGATGTTCTGCTTCACCTCAATTGAGAGTTCCTTAGACCGCATGTTGTCTGGTCACAGCAACAGCTTCCAAATGCAAAACCACACACCTGTAATCAACCCCAGACCTTTTAACTACTTCATTGATTACAGGTTAATGAGGGAGACACCTTCAGAGTTAATTGCAGCCCTTAGAGTCCCTTGTCCAATTACTTTTGGTCCCTTGAAAAAGAGGAGGCTATGCATTACAGAGCTATGATTCCTAAACCCTTTCTCCGATTTGGATGTGAAAACTCTCATATTGCAGCTGGGAGTGTGCACTTTCAGCCCATATTATATATATAATTGTATTTCTGAACATGTTTTTGTAAACAGCTAAAATAACAAAACTTGTGTCACTGTCCAAATATTTCTGGACCTAACTGTATGTTGCATAACATTGGTGAATGAAGTTGTGGTGCTATAAGAGACATATTTAATATTTTGTGTGGCTTCCATGAGCTTCAAGGACTGCATCCATGCAGTTCAACAATGATTCATACAATTTATTGATGAAGTCATCAGGAATAGCAAAGAATGCAGTCTTACATGCCTCCCAGAGTTCATATAGATCAGGGTTCTCCAACTCCAGTCCTCGAGGGCCGCCAACAGTGCATGTTTTCAGGATTTCCTTAGCATTGCATGGGTGTTGGAATCATCAACTGTGCAGGTGATTACATTATCACCTGTGCAATACTAAGGAAATCCTGAAAACATGCACTGTTGGCGGCCCTCGAGGACTGGCGTTGGGGACCCATGATCTAGATTCTGGTTTTGTCTTCTAAGCTTCCTCTTTCATCCTACCCCAAACATGCTCAATGATGTTCATGTCTGGTGACTGGGCTGGCCAGTCCTTGAGCACCTTGATCTTCTTTGCCAGGAGGAACTATTGTAGAGATGGATGTATGAGATGGAGCAAAATCCAGCTGCAGAATTTGACCCCTTTTATGATTGGGAATGTAAGAGGTAGCTAATACTTCTTGATATTTTAGGCTATTGATATTGCCTTCCACCTTGCAAATGTTTCGCACACCCTCATACTGAATGTAACCCCAGACAATGATCTTTCCACCACCAAATTTAACTATTTTCTGGATCGATACAGGCTCCAGTAGGTCTCCTGCAGTATTTGCGGCAGCTGTGGTGTAATTCAACTGAATATTCATCAGAGAAATCCACCTTCTGCCACTTTTCCAGCGTCCATCTGTTTAGCAGGCTGTGGGACTTAAGCTGGTGTCACACATAACGACGACGACAACGACGTCGCTGCTACGTCACCATTTTCTGTGACGTTGCAGCGACGTCCCGTCGCTGTCGCTGTGTGTGACATCCAGCAACGACCTGGCCCCTGCTGTGAGGTCGCCGGTCGTTGCTGAATGTCCAGCTTCATTTTTTGGTCGTCACTCTCCTGCTGTGACACACACATCGCTGTGTGTGACAGCGAGAGAGCGACGAAATGAAGCGATCAGGAGCCGGCACTGGCAGCTGCGGTAAGCTGTAACCAGCGTAAACATCGGGTAACCAAGGGAAGACCTTTCCCTGGTTACCCGATGTTTACGCTGGTTACCAGCCTCCGCCCTTGCTGCCAGCGCCGGCTCCTGCACTGTGACATGTGGCTGCAGTATGCATCGGGTAATTAACCCGATGTATACTGTAGCAAGGAGAGCAAGGAGCCAGCGCTAAGCAGTGCGCGTGGCTCCTTGCTCTCTGCACTGTGACATGTAGCTGCAGCACACATCGGGTTAATTAACCCGATGTGTACTGTACCTAGGAGAGCAAGGAGCCAGCGCTAAGCGCGGCTCCCTGCTCTCTGCACATGTAGCACAGCGACGTTATGATCGCTGCTTCTGCTGTGTTTGACAGCTAAGCAGCGATCATAACAGCGACTTACAAGGTCGCTGTTACGTCACCGAAAATGGTGACGTAACAGCGACGTCGTTGTCGCTGTCGCTTAGTGTGACACCAGCTTTAGCAAATGCCACACGTTTTTTTAATTGCCTTTTGTTTAGTGCTGGCTTTTGGGCACTGATTTGACCATGGAGACCATTTCGAGACAGAATCCTACAAACTGTTCTAGTTGACACAGGGACTTGAGATGACCAGGCCTGTTAGAGCTCTGCTGCAGTGGAAGAGGAGCTGGCATTGGATTTTCTAACCAACAAACATTCCTCCTGAGCAGTTGTGTTTCGAGGTCTGCCAGACTCGGGCTTGTCAAAAGCATCTCCAGTCTCTTCAAATCTTTTTTTAATTCTTTGTATTTGACGCTAAGACACATTAAAGGTGCCAGCCACCTCTGCAGTGGATTTGGTCTTCAGCCTCTTGATAATCAAGGCTTTGGGCACAGGGTGGATTTTTGGCATGTTGTCAAAGGTAAAGTTGCACTTCAACTGAAGGTCTGGGGTGCTGGGTTTCTTTTTATACACACCCACTAATTAACCGATCATTTAGTGAGCACAGGTGTGGATTCAAACTAGGATTGGGTGCATTATATGACAAGGCAAAAAAACTTTTGTCTTGCCAAAATCTGACCTTTCTGTGTTCATTAAATTATCAATATTTCAGCTTTGCAGCAACTTTATTTTCATAACCTAAACCAAATTTGGGAGGGTTTCAGCTTTCAAAAGAGTAATTTATGAAACCAATGGATGAATTTAAAATCAGGTTATAAGCTTTTATTTACATAACATGGATAAGCAACAGAACTTTTGTCAGGGACTGTATTAGGATGTACCTAGGATGGGGATATATATGTTACAGGCAATGTATGAAAACCTGGCATTCTATAGAATACCTAGGCAATGTATACAATCTCTGTCATTTTCAGGCAAGGTATGATATATCTGTGTTGTTCTATACTTTTCCTAGGCATTACATAAAATGTCTAGGTATTATAAAGAATGACTGGAACTGCTCAGGCAAAGTCTGATATAATGCCCAGATTGGAAAATTCTTTAGTAGCAAATAGACAAAAAACTAATGAAAGAAGTAACAAACAGTCAAAAACACTAATGAAAGAAAAAATCCTAAATGAACAACATATCTTTACTGGGAAAAACACAAAGAAACAGAAGTGTCATTCCTGACTATAAAGGGGGCTTTACACAGTAGCGATATAGCTAGCAATTTCTAGCGATATCGAGCGTGTAAGTACCCGCCCCCGTCGCGCATGCGATTGTTTGTGATCGCTGCCATAGCGAACATTATCGCTGCTGCAGCGTCACACGTACTTACCTGGTCGGCGGCGTCACTGTGACTGCCGAAACATCCCTCCTTCAAGGGGGAGGGACGTTCGGCATCACAGCGACGTCACCGCAACGTCACTAAGCGGCCAGCCAATCAAAGAGGAGGGGCGGAGATGAGCAGGATGTAACATCCCGCCTACCTCTTTCCTTCCGCATTGGGGCCGGCGGCAGGTAAGAAGATGTTCCTCGCTCCTGCGGTGTCACACATAGCGATGTGTGCTGCCGCATGAGCGATGAACAACATGGATAAACAACCCTTACTGATTTTTGAGTTTGGGACGACCTCTCCATGGTGAACACTTTTCACCATTTTGGAGGTCGCTTAAGGTCGCTGGTCAGTGTCACACGCTGCGATATCGTTAATGACACCGGATGTGCGTCACTAACAATGTGACCCCGACGATAAAACATTAACGATATCGTAGCGTGTAAAGCCCCCTTTAGTCTTTAGTAACAAACAGTCAAAAACAGGGAAGAAGAAATGCAAAATGAACAACAGGATATCTTTGCTGGGAAACAAAAAAAAAAAGGAATCGGAAGTGTCATTCCTGACTATTTATTGCAGGACGGGAGGCTAGAATGGCATTTTGAATTGCACTTCATTTTTTTTATGCAAAGACATTTGTTAGTTTGCACATAAGGGGGCTTTACACGCTACAATATCGTTAATGTTTTATTGTCGGGGGTCACGTCGTTAGTGACGCACATCTGGTGTCATTAACAGTATCGCAGCGTGTAACACTGACCAGCGACCTTAAACGTCCCCCAAAGTGGTGAAAATCGTTCACCGTGGAGAGGTCGTCCTAAAACCAAAAATTCTTAATGGTTGTTTATAGATGTTGTTCCTCATTCCTGCGGCAGCACACATCGCTATGTGTGACACCGCAGGAGCGAGGAACCTCACCTTACCTGCATCCCGCCCGCAATGAGGAAGGAAGGAGGTGGGCAGGATGTTCGTCCCACTCATCTCCGCCCCTCCGATTTGATTGGCCAGCCGCTTAGTGACGTCGCCGTGACGCCGAACGCACCTCCCCCTTGAGGGAGGGATTGTTTGGCAGTCACAGCAACGACGACGACCAGGTAAGTGTGTGTGATGCTGCCGTAGCGATAATGTTCGCTGCGGCAGCGATCACACGATATCGCATGCACGACGGGGGTGCGTGCTTTTGCGTACGATATTGCTAGCAATTGCTAGAAATATCGTAGCGTGTAAAGCCCGCTTTAGTCTTGCACATACACCTCAAAAATCCTTGGCACTTCCTGTGGACTGAGCAGTAACTGCAGATCGAAGAGGTATTTTTTGGTCAGGAACATCTTGAACCTTGAGCAAGCCCTTTTGACAAACACTGAATTGTGATCTTGCATAGAGTCCACTTTTCATGCACACTACTTCACTTCAGAAAGCATACAGGGTGGTCTGTCCAAAAGTAGTAGGTGGACAGGCAGCAGATGTGTGAAACTGGCTCAGTTGCCCTTAGCAACCAATCAGATTCCACTTTTCATTCCTCACAGACTCTTTGGAAAATGAAAGGTGGAATCTGATTGGTTGCTAATGCTAAGGGCAACCAAACCAGTTTAAAAGATCTGCTGCTGCCTGCTCTGTCCACCTACTTTTGGACGGACCACCCCTGTAGTATTCTACACTCCGCCTGTTTGTCATTTAGGTATTCTATAGAATGACTAGGAAATGTATGAACATCTGGTGTATTTCATACTTTGACGACCCATTTCCGGCATTGTATACATTGTCTAGGTATTCTATAGAATGCCTGTTTTTACACATTGCCGGTAACATATATATACCAGGATGGACCAAAGATGTGGTCATGCATATCAGCATGGAGACATACATATCAGGATGGGAACAAATATACCAGGATGGTGGCATATATACCTGGATGGGCCCAGGATGGGGACACATATACTAGGATGCGCCAAGGATAGGGATACATATATATATATATATATATATATATATATATATATGTATGTATATATATATGTATGTATGTATGTATACCTTCATGGACCCAGGATGGGAACATGCATAACAGGATGGAGACATACATATCAGCTTGGAGACTTCACAGGATGGAGGACATATATACCACGATGGGAACATACAGTTAGGTCCAGAAATATTTGGACAGTGACACAAGTTTTGTTATTTTAGCTGTTTACAAAAATATGTTCAGAAATACAATTATATATATAATATGGGCTGAAAGTGCACACTCCCAGCTGCAATATGAGAGTTTTCACATCCAAATCGGAGAAAGGGTTTAGGAATCATAGCTCTGTAATGCATAGCCTCCTCTTTTTCAAGGGACCAAAAGTAATTGGACAAGGGACTCTAAGGGCTGCAATTAACTCTGAAGGCGTCTCCCTCGTTAACCTGTAATCAATAAAGTAGTTAAAAGGTCTGGGGTTGATTACAGGTGTGTGGTTTTGCATTTGGAAGCTGTTGCTGTGACCAGACAACATGCGGTCTAAGGAACTCTCAATTGAGGTGAAGCAGAACATCCTGAGGCTGACAAAAAAGAAAAAATCCATCAGAGAGATAGCAGACATGCTTGGAGTAGCAAAATCAACAGTCGGGTACATTCTGAGAAAAAAGGAATTGACTGGTGAGCTTGGGAACTCAAAAAGGCCTGGACGTCCACGTATGACAACAGTGGTGGATGATCGCCGCATACTTTCTTTGGTGAAGAAGAACCCGTTCACAACATCAACTGAAGTCCAGAACACTCTCAGTGAAGTAGGTGTATCTGTCTCTAAGTCAAGAGTAAAGAGAAGACTCCATGAAAGTAAATACAAAGGGTTCACATCTAGATGCAAACCATTCATCAATTCCAAAAATAGACAGGCCAGAGTTAAATTTGCTGAAAAACACCTCATGAAGCCAGTTCAGTTCTGGAAAAGTATTCTATGGACAGATGAGACCAAGATCAACCTGTACCAGAATGATGGGAAGAAAAAAGTTTGGAGAAGAAAGGGAACGGCACATGATCCAAGGCACACCACATCCTCTGTAAAACATGGTGGAGGCAACGTGATGGCATGGGCATGCATGGCTTTCAATGGCACTGGGTCACTTGTGTTTATTGATGACATAACAGCAGACAAGAGTAGCCGGATGAATTCTGAAGTGTACCGGGATATACTTTCAGCCCAGATTCAGCCAAATGCCGCAAAGTTGATCGGACGGCGCTTCATAGTACAGATGGACAATGACCCCAAACATACAGCCAAAGCTACCCAGGAGTTCATGAGTGGAAAAAAGTGGAACATTCTGCAATGGCCAAGTCAATCACCAGATCTTAACCCAATTGAGCATGCATTTCACTTGCTCAAATCCAGACTTAAGACGGAAAGACCCACAAACAAGCAAGACCTGAAGGCTGCGGCTGTAAAGGCCAGGCAAAGCATTAAGAAGGAGGAAACCCAGCGTTTGGTGATGTCCATGGGTTCCAGACTTAAGGCAGTGATTGCCTCCAAAGGATTCGCAACAAAATATTGAAAATAAAAAAATTTTTTTTGGGTTTGGTTTATTTGTCCAATTACTTTTGACCTCCTAAAATGTGGAGTGTTTGTAAAGAAATGTGTACAATTCCTACAATTTCTATCAGATATTTTTGTTCAAACCTTCAAATTAAACGTTACAATCTGCACTTGAATTCTGTTGTAGAGGTTTCATTTCAAATCCAATGTGGTGGCATGCAGAGCCCAACTCGCGAAAATTGTGTCACTGTCCAAATATTTCTGGACCTAACTGTATATACCAGAATTAGGACAATATTTACCAGGATGAGGCCTAAGATGACGGACATATATGAGAATGTGTGACATATATAGCAGAATGGATGATGTATATACCACGATGGGAGACATATTTATTACAAGAGCGCTTTTTGGATCATTTGCATCTAACCAAGAAATGTGAATGTATTTCCTTGCTGGTTATCTGCAATGCTATTAATTAGGTTTCTATGTAAGTGAATTGAAAGCATAGATATTGGCACTTTGGAGAGATTGAAAACCAGAAAAAACTCTCTAAAACATCACTTTTATTAATACTGTTAAAATACTAAAATAGTACTGAATTCTGGAATAATATCCAGAAGTAAGAACATCAAGAAGTCGTGCTTAGTGATAACTAACTATTTATGGACCTGATGCCACGGTGAAAGGTTGTCATTACAGACACCTACTGTTTAGAGAGCCTTCCTGGTACCGTTGGAAGGAATTTTCATTGAAAATCCAGCACCTATTGGGGGGGTACGGCATTCTAACTGGACCTACATAAGGACCATACAGGACCCTGTTTTTATGGAGAATACAAACAATGAGGAGATTGATGGCCTTAACAGACTAGAGATATTTTGATATATCTATATCCCCTGATGAACCCCAAGACGTTGGGGGGAAACGCGTCGGGATCAAGTTAGTCCTGGCAGGATAAGTACTAGGACCACAGGTCCATCATCTTTTGCCTAGACCCTTAATTTCATGTATCATCCCAGTTTTGTAGCCATATAGGTAATTTGTAAAACTGTGATTTGAAATCCTTCATTTGCATATGAGATTTGGGCTCATTTTCGTAATTGGTTATGATCTATGACACATGACTGTTATGCACCGCTGCACAATTCACTTGGTGGTGGGTTAAGGTCAGGAGCAGCTACAGGGGCAGATAGGGCTAGCCGCCGAGGAACGGGGGGCACCCAAAAAATTAAGGTGTTTTTGACCTCCGTGGTTAGGTAGGGAATAACATCAGGGACTACTAGACCCCCTATCTTATCCTCATAATTATCAACATTATAATTCAATACAGTAGGCGGTGTACACCCCTTGTCCCCTGTCCCCCTTTAAGACCTGATTTAGTTATCACTAAGCACGACTTGTTGATGTTCTTACTTCTGGATATTATTCCAGAATTCAGTACTATTTTAGTATTTTAACAGTATTAATAAAAGTGATGTTTTAGAGAGTTTTTTCTGGTTTTCAAGTGATCCTCTAATTTTTATATAACTGAAATTGGTTTACACTTTGGAGAGATAGTCCTAATACACATTTATATGTCCATTACGTGGAGAAGTGCTTTCACTCAGGGAGGTCTAATAATTATATGTCGGATAGCGAAGGGGACATTAATTATGTGGCAGTCGATTTTAGATCCATGCTGATGTTATATTGCCACAGAGAAACGTTCAGAATGTTCATATACTGCCCATTCATTTTAACTCATCATTAATATGGTTTGTACTAAATACCTGTATGGATATTATTCATTCTATTATCTATGGGAAGCAGTGGGAAGCGGGGGGGGGGGCATCATACTGTGTTTAGGGTCTATGGGTGCCATTATACTTTGGATATGGGAGCTATGGGGCATCATACTGTGTGTGTGGGATATTTTGGGGGCATGGCACTATGAAAGGATGATTTTCTCTAAACATTAATTTAGGTGTCCTTTCATGGTGGCCCGCTCAGAGGCTGGCAAATTAAACAGGCGAGCTTTCAGTAATTTGGCATTAGGGATAAGATTGATAACACAGTCATAAGAGAAATGGGGAGGTATTATGTCTGCTTATTTTTCTCAGAAAACATCTCCGAAGTCCTTCAGGTACCTTGCAGACCCTCCAGACTAGCGAAGAAAAGCTATACAGAATTAAGACATTTCATAGAACAATTAGGACCCCAATTGACAATATCCCTCTGACACCAATCAATGATAGGATTATGAATATGTAGCCATGGGATTCCTAGCACTAATCCGCATTCAAGTAATCCAAAGATGGACTCAGCATGAAGAGTTCCCACTCTGAGCATGAATTCCACCATCACCAGCTGGACAAGATTCTGGAGTAATGGCGTTCTCAAAATGGCAACAATACCTCCTCGATAATCACCCAAACTTTGGCATTTCCCGATGGCTGGTATTGCATTACTGCTATAAGAATATTTAAAAAAAAAAAAAGAGATATTTAGCTTATGTATTGGCCAATGCATGTGAGCCTGGTCACCATGGCAAGGTATAGCTCTGTATACCGGGAACCTAACTTGAAATGCCACTATCTAGGTTAAAAAACCTCCATGTCTGGGCAGCTAGACTCCTGCTACAAATGGGAGTGAACACAGCCTGGTTATAGGGCAGAGTGCTTAATCAGAAAGAGATTCACTATACATATATCAAAAAGACTGACCCACAGATCCAACAGGTGTGAATAGGTGCCAGCTGAAAATACATTATAACTACAAAACACATACAGCTGCACACTAAAATGCTAACAATGAATAAGGGAACTCTGTTATTGCATTACTGCTATAGGAATATTTGAAAAAAAGATATATTTAGCTTATGTATTGGCCAATGCATGTGAGCCTGGTCACCACGGCAAGGTATATCTCTGTATACTGGGAACCTAACTTAGCATTTTAGTCTTCCTTCCCCTTTACAGCAGGAATCTAGCTAACTGTTGTTACCAGGCTCACCTGCATTGGCCAATATATAAGCTAAATATCTCTTTTTTCAAATATTCCTATAGCAGTAATGCAATAACAGAGTTCCCTTATTCATTGTTAGCATTTTAGTGTGCAGCTGTATGTGTTTTGTAGTTATAATGTGTTTTCAGCTGTTGCATCTACAGGTCAGTCTTACAGGATAACTCATGTCAAATATATAGAAATAGGAAAACGGGTTTTAGCCGCGCTGAAAAACCACTGGTACAGGATTAATGAAGAGGTTTCTTTTTTATTTCAGCATTTCCAACGCGTTTCAGAGACAAGGACCGTCTCCTTCCTCAGGGAAAAAAGAAATCATGCAGCTGTCTAACAGTCAAGTGTTATAAAGGAGGATGAAGACTGCCACGTTGACAGCCATGACGTCATCCACCCACTCTGTTGCAGGGCAATGACTCATAGACACGTGGAGAACATACAGGAAAAAATCACAATCAAATACATCGAATTATTGTAAAACACAAATAACTGCATGAGATAAAAATAAAAATTATTTAAAAGTTGTTAAAAAAAGTTTTTTGTGGTCCATTTGTGACATATAAAGTTTTAGATTTGCAGGTATAATTTATATAAAAAAAAAAAAAAAAAAAAAAAGAGACTAAAAAGAGAATGGAGAGGTGCGAACCTGTGAACAGTTACTAGTATGCGGGGGGATTAGCCACCGTACCATTCCTCCAAATACATCTAGTGAACTTGGTAGAAATGGGGATGGGATGTCATAAAGTGACTCAGAAGGATCAGTTGATAAAGGCAATCGCCCTCCAAGAGACGTGAAAATTTAATAAATATTTGTATATATATAAAATATAGATCTGTGCAAGTGCATGTACATGATAAATATTAAATCCATTAACCGTATCAAGTTTTACTGTTTAGAAAAATAAATTATCAAATGAAAACCAAAGCGAACAGTTTGGGTGAATCAAAGAGGGGCTAGTGTGGGATAACTGAACGTAAGGTGAAAAAGAACCGCATCTATGAAAGAAGGAAGCGAGTGCCAGTGGGGATGGGGTGAAATAAGTTCAGACCGTGGGAAAAAACAGACTGCGCAAGCGCATAGGGAAAGTAAAACCCTGCTGGGGTGAGGAAAGTTCAGACCGCAAGGAAATGTGCTCAGTGGCATAGAGTAATGGGTGAATACCCCATCCCCACTGGCACTCGCTTCCTTCTTTCAATAATTCGATGTATTTGATTGTGATTTTTTCCTGTATGTTCTCCACGTGTCTATGAGTCATTGCCCTGCAACAGAGTGGGTGGATGACGTCATGGCTGTCAACGTGGCAGTCTTCATCCTCCTTTATAACACTTGACTGTTAGACAGCTGCATGATTTCTTTTTTCCCTGAGGAAGGAGACGGTCCTTGTCTCTGAAACGCGTTGGAAAGGCTGAAATAAAAAAGAAACCTCTTCATTAATCCTGTACCAGTGGTTTTTCAGCGCGGCTAAAACCCGTTTTCCTATTTCTATATATTTGACATTTGCTAGCCACGGGGCCGCTGCTTTCAAACCAATCTGACACTCACATGCGATCTCAGGAGTTGTGACTGGCACAACTGTGTCGCCCTGGGCAAGCCAGGGGACACAGATAACAACACACACGCACCCCACATTCCCTGCAGGTACACCAGCTAACCCATAAATCCTTGTTGCCTTCCTCCAGAGGTTGATGATGCACACCAGGGGGTGGGCCAGGCGGTAGGCTCCGCCCACCTAGGAGCTCACAACTCTGGAGGCAGGAAGTAAACCAGGAGTCCAGCTAGGGACATGAAAGAGTAAACAGGCAGATTAGCCCAGGGAGGGCAAGAGTGAAGTCTAGCAGAGGGCTAGAGTAAGCAGAGAAGTGAAAGTGGTGAAAGTAGAGAAGTGTAAAGGAGAAAAGCCAGTAAAGTGACAGAAGGAAAGAAAGCCTGAGAGCCCAGCTTTGTGTAGGGCCAGAACAGCAAGGTCAGCAGACAGCGGTGAAGATCTGCAGTGGGACTGTCTGGAGGTTGCTGGAAGGGCCGCGGAGGCTGTGTGTATCCAGGGCCTGGAGCAGTATACAAAGGGCAGTCAGTACCAGAGCAGGGGCTTTCGGATCCCAGCAAGGCTTGGAGTCGCTGTAAATTGCTAAATCCGTTAGTGAAGGGGACGTAGATCTCCCAACAAGCAAGTCCTGATTGACGGCAAAGGTCCAACCACAACGGGGAAACACCGCCACCGCCAAGGCACCAGTTTCCCAGGGCCGGCGCCTGCGGGCAAAGTGTAGAGCTCCTCCGGCCCAGATTGCAGCCGGGGAGCGGGTAACCGGAGGGAATCCACCGATACCACAAGACATTTCAAAGGTGCAGGGAAGAGACCGTCACCGCTAACTGCAGGGAACCGCAGCACCGTGAACCGTCCGAGGGACCCGTCCAACCAGCCGTTTGTTTACCGAGAACTGTGTCGTGTTTACTGGCTGAGTGAGTACCTCAGTGCCGCAAGGCACAGCGCTGCCCCTGCGCCCCTGCACCCCACTGGGCCCCGGGATCACCAACCCCTACCCACGGAGGGGCAACACAACACCTGGCTGCTCCCATCACCATCCCCGGGATCCCCATCCAAAGCAGCGGTGGTGCAATCACCACAACCGTGGGTGGCGTCACGAACTATAACCCCAACAAACACCCGCCTTTTCACTCACGGGCGAGGAGTGTCGCTCGAGACACCCCGGGATCCGGCCCACAGCTCGAGCCACCAGGAGCAGCTGCCGGACCCGAGCAGAAGGGGTGAGCGCGGTGTGCCGACACCCTCCTCCCCGCCCGCGACACAACCAGATCAGTTGAGTGTACTCTTATTTCTGTCATCTCCAGTCATACCGGGTAAGACCCTATTTGCGCCTTCTGTCTCCCCACCTCTAGCACCTTTACAGGATAACTCGTGAGTCGTAACACTATTGAGTTTGATCCGGAATATGAAGGGGAGTGAGTTCTGGGATCCAGATAGGTCAGGCGCTGCCTGCAGTATGTGGATAAGTGACAGGGTAATGGTCCTGAAGATAATTCCTTTTAAGGTGGTGTCACACACTGCGACGGCAACAACGACCTCACTGCTAAGTCACCATTTTCTGTGACGTAGCAGCGACGTCCCGTCGCTGTCGCCGTGTGTGACATCCAGCAACGAGCTGGCCCCTGTTGTGAGGTTGCCGGTCGTTGCTGAATGTCCTGCTTCATTTTTTGGTTGTCGCTCTCCCGCTGTGACGCACACATCGCTGTGTGTGACAGCGAGAGAGCGACGAACTGAAGCGAGCAGGGAGCACGGAGACGGCTTCTGGCAGCCTGCGGTAAGCTGTAACCACGGTAAATATCGGGTAACCAAGGGAAGCCCTTTCCTTGGTTACCCGATATTTACATTAGTTACTAGCACAGCCGCTCTCAGGCTGCCAGTGTCAGCTCCCTGCTCCCTGCACACGTAGCTGGACTACACATCAGGTAAATAAGCAAAAGTTTGCTTATTAACCCAATGTTTACTCTGGCTAGGAGTGCAGGGAGGCAGCGCTAAGCGGTGTGCGCTGGTAACCAAGGTAAATATCGGGTAATGGTTACCCGATATTTACCTTAGTTACCAAGCGCAGCATCGCTTCCACGCGTCGCTGCTGGCTGGGGGCTGGTCACTGGTCGCTGGTGAGATCTGCCTGTTTGACAGTTCACCAGCGACCATGTAACGACACAGCAGCGATCCTGATAAGGTCAGGTCGCCCGTTGTGATCACTGCTGCATCGCTATGTGTGAAAGGGGCTTTAGTTCTGAGGACCTTTATGCTGATCACCTAATTAAATAGTTCCATTAGCATCCCTCAGAGATTGTGAATTTCTGATGATCCAGTGGCCCCTCATAGAATGGAAGGTGTGCGTAATGAACCTGTGATCTCTGGGTACAGTTTCCCTCTAGGTTGGACCACAGCCTGTTTTTTGGTGGTCCAACTGCTGGAGGATCTGTTGTCTGTCTTATTCTCTGCCTTCTTGTTTCACTTCTATTCAGGCTTCTGCACTGTCTCATTTAGTTTGCTCAATCATATTTTGGGAGAGGCTTTTTATACTCGCTATTCACATACCTCAGCGCTGGCTATATTTCTGGATGGATGGTTGTCCGAATTCCAGGTCTTCGGTTAAGGTTTTCTTACTGAGACATTGCTATTGTTATTATCTGCAGTTTGTATGAATTCCTATTCCCATTATCTCCTATTTGGTTTCATTTAGGCTTGGGGGGGTTTCCACATTCTGTTATTATTTTTTATTTCTTGTGTTTCACCCTTTTTGTTTCTTGTTTTTTGTTACACTTGGTTTATAGCTTAGGGTGCAATTACGGACACTCAGGGTCAGCTGTCCACAAGTGGGGGTGCCATTACGTGAGCCTAGGGTGCCAACCTCAAAATTCAAATTTGTGAAGAAATTTTAAAAAAGCCCCTGAATTCTGCCATGGCTTTTTGGGAATTCTTTTTACGGTGTACATTTTGTGGTAAAAATAACCATGCAGTATATAATTCTCTTCATTAGTACGATTATGTTGATACCAAACATGTCTAGTTTTTTTTTTTAATTATTTTATTGGTGAAAAAATAATCAGAAGTTTGCAAATAAATAAATAAATTGGGGGTTGTGTCGCCATTTTCCAAGACCCGTAAAATTTTCATTTTTCAGTTAAAAGAGCTGTGTGATGGCTCATTTTTTGCAGAGCGAGATGACATTTTTATTTATACCATTTTGGGATGGATATGATGTTTTGATCGTTTGTTACAGCATTTTTTTGTGTTGTTGCTGTATTTTGATAGATCGGACTTTTCTAAATGTGGTGATGCAATAAATGTGTATTTTTTTAAACTCTATTATTATTGAGGCAAAAGGGGTTGATTTGAACTTTTATTTTTTTTATTTTTCCATATTTTTTAAATAATTTTTTTAACTTTTCACTATTTTTAATAGTCCTCTTGGGGGACTTGAAGCTGTGATTGTCTACTTGTGCTATATACAGCAATGCCCAAGCATTGCTGTTTATACTAAAAATCACTGTCTCCTTTAAAGCCTGGGCATAGTCAGGGTTTCAAAGGAGCGTTACTACAAGTACAGAGGTCTTCCGCAGACGCCCTGCTGTCATAGCAACCCATCGGCAACCCGCATTCACATCATGGGTACGCCAATGGCAATGTTAAATCCTGCTCTGTCAGAGATTGACAGCAGGATTTAACAGGTTAACACCCGTAATTGTTAGCCGGCATGTCCTGGCTGTAACTCACAGCCATTTCCTACCGATTATGGGGCGAGCTCATCATCAGCCCACTCCATACACCCTCTTCTGACATGCGGTGTACATGTGCGGCGGATGTCATAAAGTGGTTAACTATTACTCTTGCAATCCTGCATTAAGCCAAATTAACATTGCTCTACGCTGAGCACTCCATTGAATGCCTTTTCATCTGCAGCTTTTTTTTTTTTCAACTATGCCTTTGTGTTAACTACAACAGAAAGAAACAGACAAAAATGAGAGTGTAAACAGTCATCCTTTTAACACTGCTTGCCCAGTCACTTCAACACTGGTTCACTTAGAAGCTGATATCTATTACCACAACCCCACCAGACTCGCAGAACTAACCATATGGGCGAATGGTATGGCTATGCAATTATCGAATAGGTAGTAGCCCCCTCAGAACACATGCAGCCCAGACCACCTCTACATGGCACCAATCTACCAGACCCACACCATTAACAGTTATGATATCTTTATGACTTACTTAATAGGCCTCACTTGGCAAGGCAGCACAGTATAATCCGTCACCGTCCTTCATAGTATAATCCGTCACCAGTGCCACCTCTGACTCTTGAAGCAGCATTCCAATTTGGCATCTTTCCAGTGACTCCCTTTATCACCACAGAGACATAACTAGTCACTCATAGCCTCTTAGCCAAATCAAAGGTATCCTGGCCCAGCAGTTCCCATAGTAAACTGGACACTCCTTCCCTTGGCACAAAACTTTCCTAATGTAAAGGCTCCCTCTGGCCTCTTAGGATATATTCCCAAGATCAGTATCCATTGAGCTTTAGGCCTCTTTCACACATCAGTTTTTTTCAATCAGTCACAATCCGTTTTGTTACTGATGCGACGGATCTGTCTCCGATTGTGGTAAAATTGATGTGACGGATCCAGTTTACAAACTGATCCATCTTACCACTTTTTTCCATGGCAAAGAATGGAATTTACACATCTGAGCGTGCTTGGTTACAAAAAGATGGATCTGTCACCGGAAACGTCATTTGATGGAATGCAATGGATCCTGCGCCCATAGAGGCAGATGTGCAGTACCAGCCACTATCAAAAGACCAGCTATGGAACTGAGCATTACTGACCACCTGCGGTGTTCGACCCCAGCTGATCAGACATTGATGACATATTCTGAGGGGTACTTTGGACGTTGTGACATCGCTAGCATTGGCTAGCGATGCCGAGCGCGATAGTACCCAACCCCGACGCACATGCGATATCTTGTGATAGCTGCTGTAGCGAATATTATCGCTACGGCAGCTTGACATACACTTACCTGCCCTGCGATGTCGCTCTGGCCGGCGACTCGCCTCCTTCCTAAGGGGGTGGGTCGTGCGGCGTCACAGCGACTTCACACGGCAGGCGGCCAATAGAAGCGGAGGGGCGGAGATGAGCAAGACGTAAACATCCCGCCCACCTCCTTCCTTCCGCATAGCCGGTGGAGGCAGGCAAGGAGATGTTCCTCGCTCCTACGGCTTCACACACAATGATGCGTGCTGCCGCAGGAACGAGGAACAACATCGTATCTTCTATTGGTGCGACATTATGAAAATGACCGATGCTACACAGATCACCGATTTTCGCCGCTTTTGCGATCATTTATCGGCGCATCTAGGCCTTACACATTGCGACGTCGTTACCGGCGCCGGATGTGCGTCACTTTCGATTTGACCTCGACGATATCACAGTAGCGATGTCGCAGCGTGCAAAGTACCCCTTAGGATAGGCCATGTTAATGAAGTGAACAACTTCTTTAACTATAAAAACACACCTCCCCTCTTATTGACCCTTAGGAGCCTCTAATTCTTTTATCTAATCACAACAAAAATTCACATGCATCGGTGCCACAGTGCATCACTGTTCACCATCGTAGTTAGCAATAAGCACAAGCTATAAAGCTTGAGGGTGCTATGTACAGACATATATGGGTTAAGCTGAGAAGGAAATCAAACTTAACAATGATACTAAAGACGAGCCAACATAAGATGATGACTCAAAGGCCTAGGTGTGATTTCAGTACTGGGATGTAAGCATTCTTTAACCTTAAGCAAATTATAAATATATTATCAGGTTGAAGGTTTGATGACGACTGTGGGAATCACATCAAGATAACACGGACGGCATCACTCACATGGTGTAATATCTTGTACAGGTGGTAGAAAATGAATCATGTGTGTGGGAAATCTATAGATTTATTCTCAGTTAACACTGTTACCACTGCAGCTGAATAGAAAAATGCAACCAAAGTACCATCAAATTTAGTTGCCAAGCACATAGCAAGATATCCATAGTACAGCCAAAGTAAAGTAAATACCGTATCTAATCAGTACCCCATCATCCTTAGCTAAACAAAGCTGAAGCTGACAATATTGTTGGAGCATCATTTGGCCAACAGCCATCTAATGTCTATGGCCAGCTTTACGCAGGTAATAAATTATCCATAGTTGACAACCTTTACAGCCAAAGAAAAGTGAAGTGAATCACTACCCCATCTTCTTAGTAAAGAAGTAAACTCCGGCGCTCCAAAAGTGAATGAAAGACTTTTATTATTGGAAAAATAATTTTTTCATGTCAAAATCAATATTTGTCAAAAAACAAGACGTTTCGGCTATTTGCCTTCTTCCGTTTTTTATGTGACTCTAGAACAATAAGAAGTGTTGTGGATTCACACTAGAACTTATTCTGCTATCATTGTAGTAAGAATGTTTATGATATTTGCATCGGTAAATAAATGTCAAACCATCATGGGCATTAAATGACTATTAGGTCATCATGAACTGTGTTCACCAGTGTCCAGAGAGGGAACCTACAAGAATAAGTTTTAGTGTGAATTCTGTGACATCAGATGTAGCAAAGTGGAATCGTTGTGGGACCTTGTGTGGATTACGTCGGACCTGGGTGTTTTTGGGGTTAATAAAGTGGTGAAAGAGTGGTTTTTTTTGCATTGTAATTCAAATAAAGGATTTTTTTTGGTGTCTGTGTTTATTTCTGTTCACTTACAGATTAGTAATGGGTGGGGGGGGGGTCTCATGGATGCCTGCCATTAGTAATCGGTCACAGGTGGAGGACCATGGGCACCTCCTACTATGACAGCAAATAAACTGAGTGACATCATTTCTCATCACTGCTGCTCAGTTTCTGCCTGAAGCCCAGAGCATGCGGACTCTGCCCGCACTCTGTTCCATCAGTATGTATGTAGGAGAGCTGGAATCGCTGTGTGACCTTGTGTGGATTACATCAAAACTCTGTGTTTTTGGGGTTAATAAAGATGAGAAAGAAGGGTTTTTTGTATTTTATTTCAAATAAACTTTCAAATGAATTTTTTCCATGTTTTGTGTTTTTTTTTTTTCACTTACAGATTAATAATGGGAGAGGTCTCAAAAACGCCTCCCATTACTAATCTAGGACTTAGTGGCAGCTGTGAGCTGTCATATTAACTCCTTATTATACTGATTGCTAGTGCAATCAGGATGAGCCAGGTAAAGTTTCAGGATTGTCACACCTAATGGATGCAACAATCCTAGGTGACTGCAGGCTGCTATTTATAGGCTGGGGGGCCCAATAAACATGTTTTTTTTCCCCAGCCTGAGAATACCAGCACCACTTGTTGGCTTTATCATGGATGGATATCAAATTTGAGGGGACCGCAGGCCATTTTTTAAAAATTATTTATTTAAATAATTTAAAAAAGAAAAAAATAAGCCGAACATTGTCCCTCTTATTTTAATGCACAGCCAAGATAAGCACACTGCTGGGGGCTGAAGTCTGTTAGTTGTATGCTTTATCTGTGCTGGGTATCATAATATGGGGGACCCAACATTCTTTTTTTATTTTTTTTATACCACTATAGACACGCACACAGCATCTGTGATTGAAAGCAGTCAGACATGCTGTCATCCAAAGTGTGGGACACGTCTGACTGTAATCAATCAGGTAGATGGGGGAAGCAGTGCATATGCATGATGTTAATGAGCGGCCTTGGAAGTAGCTCTACAGCAGAGAGAGAGACTTGCTCTAATTCCCTTATCCTTTCTATCACCATTTTAAAGTATCAGATTCTGGTCCCCACAGACTTAGGGTACGTGCACACACTGCGTTTTTTTGACGCTGCGTTTTTGTGCGTTTTTGGCCGCTAAAAACGCACAAAAACGCACCTGCGTCGAAAAAACGCGGCAAAAAATGCACGCGTTTTGCCGCGATTTGGTGCGTTTTTTGCTGCGTTTTGCGGCGTTTTTGCTCACTGCGTCCTTATGCGTTTTTTATCAGTGAACAAAAAAAAAAAGGTCTGATGTAATTTCCTTCTTCAATGTGTTCTTCATTCTCTACTAGTGTATGCAGAAGAGCAGACAGCTGCAGAACTACAAGGCTCAGCATCCTCCATCCAATAGTGTATGCAGAAGAGCAGACAGCTGCAGAACTACAAGGCTCAGCATCCTCCATCCAATAGTGTATGCAGGAGAGCAGACAGCAGCTGTCGAACTACAAGGCTCAGCATCCTCCTTCCAGGACTGTATGCAGGATTTCTTTGCCCCCCCAAACAAAAAAAATGACGTGGGCTTCGCCATATTTTTGTATGCTAGCCGGGTACAGCAGGCAGGTACGGGCTGCCCCCAACCCCCAGCTGCCTATTTGTACCCGGCTGGGAACCAAAAATATAGGGAAGCCCTTTTTTTTAAAATTATTTCATGACTTTCATGAAATAATTTAAAAAAAAAAATGACGTGAGCTTCGCCCAATTTTTAAGTCCAGCCGGGTACAACTAGGCAGCTGGGGATTGGAATCCACAGTGCAGGGTACCCATGCTTTCTGGGCACCCCCGCTGTGAATTGCAGTCCTGCAGCCACCCCAGAAAATGGCGCTTTCATAGAAGCGCCATCTTCTGGCGCTGTATCCAACTCTTCCAGCTGCCCTGATGCCGGGTGGCTAGCTAGGTAATCATGGAGTTAGGGCTAGCTGTATATTATCAGCTAGCCCTAAGCCCGAAATTCATGGTGTCACGCCAATATTAGACATGGCCACCATGAATTTCTAGTAAAGATAAAAAAAAAACACAACACACAGAAAAATATTTTTATTAGAAATAAAACACAACACAATTAGTGACTCCATCTTTATTGAAATAAAGAACCCCCCCTCCGCAGTAATCCTGGGTCAGGGTCCCGCGCCGTCCAATCCGGATCCAAAGCGATCAGATGATGTGTCAGGTTCTAGGGGCTGAAGCACATCACACTTCAGCTGATTGTATAAAAGCCGTTTATACAATCAGCTGAAGCATCGGTGCAAAAAAAAAAATAAAAAATAATACTCACTTATGTGCTGATTACCGGCAGCTCCTGCAGCGATGGGGCGGGAGTCTGATCCTGTCCGATCGCTGCAGCAGCTGCCGGTAATCAGGGATGAAGTCTCCTGACGCATCCGCTGATACCGGCCGGGCGCCGCGTCACCGCGATACCTACGATCACCTGATGCGTCAGGTGACTGCATCAGGTGATCCATCGCCAGGTCCTGCATCCATCGGAGCTTTCCCGGCCGTCTGCACACAGCCGGAGCGGGGGTGGCGATACCGTGATAGGAGATGGGAGCGGGCATGGCACCGGGAGGCTGCAGACAGGTGAGTATAACTTTTTTTTTTCTACTGTTAACTTTTGTTTTCGCAGCCGCTTCCACCTCCCGCCCAGACATGGCGCCGCACGGCAGCATACATGCACAGGACGGGAGGTGGAAGCGACGGTGACGGTACCGGGAGGGTTCACGCTTCTGTATATACTGACAGAAGGAATCCTCTTCCTGTACACGTCACTTTACTACCCACCTCCTGCGTTTATAGCTGCGTTTTTGGTCTTAGAAACGCACCAAAACGCACCAAAACGCAGCTATTTGCATTTCTCATTGCGTCTTTCAACATCCCATTGAACTCAATGGATGAAAAGCGCAGTGAAAAACGCGGGAATAATTGACATGCTGCGCTTTTGTGGTCACCACAAAAACGCAGCTGAAAAAAAACGCTGTGTGGGGACAGCAAAAATGAAAACTCATAGACTTTGCTGGGGAAGCAAAGTCATGCAGTTTTGAGGCCAAAAATGCACCCGAAAAACGCGCAAAAACGCCGAGAAAAACGCACTGTGTGCACATAGCCTAATATGGGGACTGACGTCCAGACAGTTATCTGGGATCAATTCTGGGCCGGAACCAGGTTTTTTTTTAACCCCAGTTTGACCTGCCGATCCCTGGTATTTGCAAGTCCGCCCATCACTTGTTGTGACCATTTTATCTTTTTTTTATGTTAAGGCTCATTATCCTTTCTCCTTACTGTACATACTCATTTAACAGGTCCCCATACACATTGGGTGACTACAGTGTATAACTGTTGCCAGCTTTAACCAAAATTTTCCTAATGTGTATGGCAGTGTTGATTCTATGGCAAGTGGTTTCTATATTTATTAGAAAAAGATGTCCCAAATTCCCAAAAAATTACATTCCAGTCATTTAATTTCCATCATTCATATTGAAACTGTTCTGTTTTTGGATATATATCTGATAGTGTGATATTGCTGTAATGTCAAGGGGTGGATTCGGCACCAAAGATCTGCTACAAAATACGGTACAATGGATGTGAATGGGTGTTAAAAAAAACTATTCACAAACTGTAAAATATTCACATTTGTATTTTGGCCAGTGCATTGGATGTTTCCACTGCATGTGAACAGTATGTGAAAATGTGCCAATACTTTATAGTACAAAACTACTCTTGAACTCCAACCTGTTTTTCTTTTTTTCCTCTAAATGAATCAAAAATTATTCATCATGACTTTTGAATATGGGATGGACCTTCACTACACCTTAAAACAACCATAACTACAGTAAACCTATACAAGTGGAATAAATACACAAACTGCTTTATTTTGGTTGCTAAAATGACCACATCTTTATTTAATTCAGAGGACTAATATAGTAGAAGTCAGGTGCTGCCAGGTACTAGACATTTGGGATTCTAAAATACTGCAATATCCCCAGCTGATTGACATACAGTAACGGGCGAGAGAGGTACAGAGAGGTGGCCCACAATGGCTGGCGTGCTATTCAAGCAGATTTTAGGGCAACGATGACTCTCTTGAAGAGCCTCACTCATATTCTTTACCATCACATCTGCCCCTGAATGACATTACTATTACAATATTCTTCAGGCTGACCACCAAAGCCCAACCTGTTCAACATTCTGAGGTTTAACATCCTCAATTCAATTAGTTAAAATTAGTTCCCCGTAAGATTCTTTTAACTTATACGTGACTCAAACCGCAAAACTGTGACGGTTTATTAGAAATGACAAGCTACAAAGACACTTTACTTTTTTTTCTTACACTTAATTCAATGCTATGAACGTATAAATTAGATATCCCTGTAAAAGCTATAAAAAGGATACTAAATACGGCTAAGCTCTGACTCATTCAGAAATATCCTACAACGCATATGAGAGGAAAACCCCATGAAGAGGTAATCACTGAGGAAATGTGGCTAAAGGAGTGCCCTTGACTTGGGCATAGAAGGATAATGCCAACTTTAACTGAATAAAGACATGATCGAATTTGACATAGTACCAGCTGGCTAATTCAACAAATACAATAAGACATGCATCACTGTACAAATAATGGTTAAGAAAACATTTGTAGAATAGTGATTATACCAGCACACATGGGAAACGTTTCTGGAGAGAGAAAGAGGAAGAGAAAGGAAGTTACATCTTATCATAAAACCCACCCTCTTCAAGCTAAAAACACTGTTTACTCCCCTACTGAACTGATTAACATAGAACCACGCTTTCTAAAAGTCTACACAAACTACAATAATAAAACTTCAGGAATGGTAGGTGTCTTCCCTCCCAAAGTCATGTTGCTTATTGCTTAGTGCTCCTAAGGTGTCTCAGCATTTTGATATGGGAGGACCCTCACTTCACCTTAAAACAACCATCACTATACTAAACTTTCAAACTGGAATAAATATAAGAAACTTTAATTTGGTTGTCAAAATAACCACAGCTTTATTTAACTCACAGGACTAAAACAATCACAGTAGGAGTTAGATGAAGTGCTAGGCCATTGGGATTAATGAAAACTGTCTGACATATAGCACCAGGTTGAGAGTCATGAAACAGCAGAAAGCACTGGCTTGCCATTGAAGCATAACCATTAAACTTTAAGGGAACCATTGGCCCTATTGAAGATTCTTAGTCCTCACCCCTGAATGGTGTTATTACTAGAGATGAGCATTAAAAATTCAAATTCTCCAGTTTGCCAAATTGTCTTAAACAATTTGATCTGCGGTGAATAATTTAAAAAGCCTTCAATTGGCTGAAAAATAAGTGTATTCGCCTTGAGGCCCCGTCACACGCAGAGATATCGATAGCAAGAGTACCCGCCCCCGTTGTTTGTGCATCACGGGCAAATCGCTGCTCGTGGCGCACAAAATCATTAGGAGCCGTCACATGGACTTACCTGCCTAGCTACGTCGCTGTTGCTGGCGAACCGCCTCCTTTCTAAGGGGGCAGTTCGTGCGGCGTCACAGTGATGTCACTAAGCGGCCGCCCAATAGAAGCGGAGGGGCAGAGATGAGCGGCCGTAACATGCCGCCCACCTCTTTCCTTCCTCATTGCCGGCAGCTACAGGTAAGCTGCAGGTCATCGTTCCCGAGGTGTGACACGTAGCGATGTGTGCTGCCTCGGAAACGACGAACAACCTGCGTCCTCAACAATCAACGATTTTATGAAAATGAACGATGTGTCAACGATCAACGATAAGGTGAGTATTTTTGATCGTTAACGGCCGTTCGTTGGTGTCACACACAACAACCTCGGTAACGAGGCCGGATGTGCGTCACTGAATCTGTGACCCCGGCGATATATCGTTAGATATGTCGCTGCGTGTGACGGGGCCTTTAGAGTCTATTGATCCCATTTTGAGCTCTCTAATGAAGACAGCCTTTTACATTTCCAAGTGACATCCAGCTATCTGGCTAGGAGGAAATGGATGGTAACTACTTGTAGCCAGAATGCTATTTAACCACATCAATTTCAGACTGTGTAGGGTACTCATATTCTACAACTGGTAAGAAAATTATCTGTCACGACTCATGAGTAATAATACTGGATTGCTAGATGTGGCCTTTAAGTCCTACATCTGCTGGTGGCACCTCTTTTGGCCTGTTCACAAGCTACCAAAAGACCCCTTTCAACCTTCATCCAGACCCTTGGAAAATCTCTCCTCCTCTGGTACGGAGGCCTGTAACCGTGCAATGTTCCCAAAAACTGGATGAAAACTCCAGCAGCAGCAGCAGCAAAAAAAAAAAAAAGGTGAGAGGTCTCACTAGTTGTAGAGTTACTGTTAACTACAACAAACTTGACAAAAGGCAGAAACTACACCCAGTCATCCTGATTAAAAGGAAACAAAACATCTGACATATTGCTCTACTTCTTGGTTGATCCTTTCTGTTTACCCATCAGTCTTGGGTTGATAACTTGAGGAAAAAGACAGCTTGATACCCAATCTAGAGCAAAAAATACGGGATAGACAGAATTTGAGCCCCTCTATCACAAATAATGTTTTTGAGACCACCATGCCATTTAACAATATGAGAAATGAAAAAAGTAACTAAGCTCTTAGCAGTTGGCAACTTTCAAAGTAGGACCAAATAAACCAAATTGCTAAAACTCGCCACCACCACCCACATGATTGCATCACTGCCAGAGTTAGATAAGTCAGTGACAGAGTCCATGGACAAGTGGATCCAAGGCTGTGACAGAACATCGTTAGTCAAGAGATAACTCACTGGAGCTTGACGAGAGGCTTTAGTCTGGCACAGACTCTGCATCTACGGACATACTCCTCAATGTCTCTAGGAAAATTCTGCCTCCAAGTGGCAGAAGTACCCAAATGCCCAGCTAAAATGAAATCATGCACTTCATTAACAAGATCTATGTGTAAAAAGGGTGGTACATAAAGTTTTTTAATAGGTAAATCTTTCTGTGTAATTTTCTAAACAACCTGAATGTGCTGCCAGAGATCCCCCTCCTGAGCACCAATTAACACCCCCTCACTAAGAATCTTGACTGGATTCTCGTCCCTCAACTCTGGGACAAAGCGTTAGCCTTGATATTCTTAGATCCAGGGAGAAAAGCAGCAACAAAATAAAATGAGCAAAAAAAAGACCAAAAAGAACTTGTCTTTGTTTAACTGTTTAGCAGCATCAATATGCAACAGGATTTTATGATTGGTAAAGATGGTCATCTTATGTCTTGCCCCCTCTACCAATGTTTATTCCTCAAAGGTTCTTTTAATCACCAGAAGTTCTCTGTCACCTATATCATATTTAGATTTTGCTTGAGTAAGCATCTGGGAGTAAAAAGCACAAGGATATAGATAATCACTTTTTTCTGTGAAAGAACAGCTCCCATCCCAATAAATGAAGTGACTTCCTTCACAAAGAAAGTCAGATAGACCTCAGGTTGACTGGAGGACTGAAGCCTTAAGGCCCCGTCACACACAGAGATAAATCTTTGGCAGATCTGTGGTTGTGTCGCAGGTGGAGGGGCCGCGGTCACTACGCTCGGGTCCGCTGCTGCTGCTGCTCGGTGGTTCAAGCGGTGGGCCGGACCCGGGGACTCGAGCAGCGCTCCTCGCCCACGAGTGAAAAGGGGGTGGTTTGTTTTGGGAGATAGTTCGTGACGCCACCCACGGGTCGTGGTGATGATGGGCACCACCGCTGCTGGTGACGGGGATCCCGGGAGCGATGGTAGGGAGCAGCTAGGATGTTGTCCCCTCCGTGGGTAGGGGTTGGTTATCCCGGGGCCTGGTGGTGTAACGGGGAGTCTGGATGGCTGGGGTGCAGGGTTGCAGGGGCAGCGCGGCGCGGGGTCGGATGGCACTGTGGTACTCACTCAGACACCGATGCACAGAGTCTCTGGTAAACCAAATGGCTGGATGGACGGGTCCCGCAGCCGGCTGCAGTGTTTGTGCTCTCCCCGGACAGGGTGATGGTGGCTGTCTTTCCCTGCACCTTGTTAGAATGTTCTGACTCCTGTGGTTGCCCACCGGTAGTCCGCTCCCTGGCGTATAGGTACCAAAGGAGCCCGTTTTGCCCGCAGGCGCTGGCCCTTGGATCTCTAGCCTATGGCGGTGGCTGTGTATCCTCACGGTGTGGACTGTTGCCTTCTGTCGGGTCTTGGTTATTAGGAAACCCCTGGGGTTCCGGTCACTTTCGGATTTGACCGTTGTCGGCGACTCCAAGCCTAGTCGGGGTCCGATGGCCCTGCCTTTGTGCTTAGCTTCACTCCGTTCCCCGGTTCGGTATCGGCGGGCCACCGCCCGACCCCGGTCCTACGGTTCCACAGAGATCCACTAACTCCTGCAGATGGCCACCACCGTCTGCCAACCTTGCTGACAGTGCCTGGGCTCCGACCCAGACACTAGCAGGTTCTGTCCTCTCACTTTCACCTCCAAACTGAACTGACTGCTTCTCCCGCCTCCAGACCTGTGAACTCCTCGGTGGGTGGGGCCAACCGCCTGGCTCCGCCCCACCTGGTGTGGACATCAGACCCTGGAGGGAGGCAACAAGGGTTTTTGTTTGACTGGTGTGAACTATCCAGGGGAAGGGGTGTGTGTGGTGTTATGTCTGTGACTACCTGGCTAGTCCAGGGCGTCACAGTTGCAGTGAAATCATGGACATATTGTTCCATTTGTACACAGCCACAAACCTGGCACTGATTGTCCACAATTTCACTGCAACCACAGATCTGCCGCAAATTTATCTCTACGTGTGACAGGGCCTTTAGAGAAATCTGTCTTGAGAGCCGAAAAAGAATTTACACCTTGGCTGACCAAGATGTATATAAAAAAACAGGAAATGTTTTTTTTTTTTTTTTTAAATTGATCAGCAAAATAACTTTATTACAAAAAAATACAAACACAAAGCAAAGTAGACATAAAGCATTAAAACGTGATACAAAAGAAAGGAGCTGGACTTGTAATGATTATAGCTTGTCAGTACATAATATAAGCAATATTGGCTTGTATGATAAAATGAATGAATGAGAGAAAGTGAAGAATCACAGTATAGCAATACTAAAAAATAGCCAAAAATAGCAGATAATATTCACAGTAAAATTACAACTGCTGGTTATCAATAAATAATGTAAACAGTATTGAAGCAATCAGATTTGGTATAGAATTGGTTGTAAAAAGAAATAAAAAAATAGTTAATCCCTGGTGTCAGTGTCGCGGTCGGAGGAGGGGACGCCGCGCTCTCCCACTGCTCGGGTCCGGCTGCCGCTGCTGCTGCGGCCTGCTGCTGCTCGGTGGCTCGAGCGATGGGCCGGATCCCGGGGACTCGAGCGGCGCTCCTCGCCCGTGAGTGAAAGGGGATTGGTTTTTGGGATGGTTTATTGTCCGTGACGCCACCCACGGTTGTGGTGATTATGTGGACACCACCGCTGCTCTGTATGGGGATCCCGGGAGCGATGACAGGGAGCAGCAAAGTTGTTGGTTCTCCCCTCCGTGGGTAGGGGGTAGTTGTCCCGGGGCCCAGTGATGAGGTGGGTGATGAGGGATGGTGGGGCTGGTGCAGGGCTTGGTGGGGTGCAGGGATGCGGGGGCAGCGCTGTGCCTCACGGCACTGTGGTACTCACTCAGCCTGAAACGGGGACACAGTTCTCGGTAAAACACACGGCTGGAAAGACGGTTCCCACGGACAGCTGCAGTTGCTGTTCCCCAGTAGTTGACGGTGACGGTCCCTTTTCCTGCACCTGAGATGATGATAGTAGCGATGGGTTCCCACCGGTAACCCGCTCCCCGACTTGGTTATGGGCCGGAGGAGCCCTACTTTGCCCGCAGGCGCTGGCCCTGAGAAACTGGTGCCCTGGCGGTGGCGGTGTCTCTCTCTAACGGTCGGACTGTTGCCTTCAATCGGGACTTGGTTGTTGGGAGACCCAGAGGTCCCCTTCACTGACGGATTTGGCAAATTCACGGCGACTCCTAGCCTTGCCGGGATCCGAAAGGCCCCTGCCAATGGTGCTGACTGCTCTTCGTATACCGCTCCGGTACCGCCGGGCCACCACCCGTCCACGGTCCTTTCGGCAACCTCCAAGCAGCCTCTCCTGCAGACAGTCACCGCCGTCTGCTGACCTTGCTGTTCTCAGTCCGGGGCACACACCCGGACCAACTTCAGGCTTTCTTAACTGTTACTTTCTCTGTCACTACTCTCACTTGCTCCTCTACCACTTCCTTCTACTTCACTCCCTAAACTCATCTGTCTGGTTTTCCCGCCTCCAGGGCTGTGAACTCCTTGGTGGGCGGAGCCAACCGCCTGGCCCACCCCCTGGTGTGGACATCAGCCCCTGGAGGAAGGCAACAAGGATTTTTGTGTAGCTTTGGTGTACCTATCTGGGGTGTAGGGTGTGGTGGTGTCATTACCTGTGACCCCTGGCTTGCCCAGGGCGTCACATTCCCCCTTAGCAAAATGCAGACCGTCCGCGGGCTGCCCGTCCAACACCGGTTTTATTTTCTGAAAAGATATAAAAAGACATAACATACAAGTAAAATAACTTCATCCCACATCGGGAGGTTCAGTTCTTAAATGTTAAGTAACATTTTAAACGGTTCCGGCTGCCGTTCTCTCCCACCCAAATAACCTGGCACTGATGCTGCTCCTAAAACCCAGGCAGCACCCCTTGACCCCAGTCCTGAACCAGTTACCCGAGCGGGACCTGTCCTTCCCCTCCAGAGGGTAGCCACCGGTTCCTGTGGTGGCTGGGCCCAAGCCTGCTCCCCTGCGGGCCCTTCCTCCAACCTGCCTCTCCGGAGGCGGTGACGGTTAGCTGCAACAACAGATTTTATTTACAAGCCACTAATGTTTGTGGTTGCCCTGCAAGTTCTCGGGCTTGTCCATAGAAGTTTCTATGCAGCTAGATGGTCCCCACGGGGACAACGGTGCCGGCAACGGCCGGGTCAATCACGGTTAATCAGGTCAATCTTCGGTTATTATTCTCATTTTTATCTTTCAACACTTTTCAAAACTTTTGAACACACATACTTTCTTTGGTGGTCCCAACGGGGATGGTGCAACGGTGCTCCGCTGCCCTTACTCAGATTCTTCTGCATCCGTTGGGGGAGAGGGTGCGGCAGACACCCGGGCCTCCTGGCTTCCCCTCAGCTTGGCGTCCAGCGCAAACCACCCCCTCTCCCCGCAGTGTCGGGTGTACTGGACCAAATCGCCCGGCATCAAATTTCGACCGGGGTGCTCCTCTGGCAGGTGAGCATTCACATCCCGCCGGGCTATAAACACTTCGGCCTCCAGGCCCGGTTCATATATGAATCCATAGCCCCGGCGGACATCAAACCGCCTCACCTGCCCTTCATACAACGGGCCCCGGACACGGAAAGTTGCCTGACGGAGGTTCTCTTTTTCCTGGATTGCACGGGCCACCAACTCTGCCTTCCTTCTTTCCCTCTCTTCAATCTCCAGGCCCAACGGTACCGGCTCCCTGTCCCAGTACGGCGCTGCTGCGAGCTCCGGCGCGCGGGTCGGGCCCCGCGAGACCTGTTGGACATTGCCCACTGCTGGGGATCTGGGCGGCAGGCCCCGCGGTGACTTGGCCTTAGACGCTGCCTTGCATCGGCAACCCGGCGCAACCTCAGCCGAGGTGTGGGGGATGGGCACAGGGGCTTTCCGCTGCTGGGCCTTCGGCACGGAGCGGGCTATCGGCTCCGGCTCGGGGGACTTCTCGGGGGACGCCTCCGGTTCGGTTTTCGGGGCTTTCCATGGCAGCACCTCCGGTCGACTACGGGCTCCGGCTACAGGTCGGCCCGCCGGGGCGGGCATGCTGGGTATCGCTACCGGTTGTGGTGGTAGCGGGCCTAGTGGCGGGGTCACGGCTTCCGAGACGGGTGGCGAGGGAGGCAGCAGGACGAGAGGGTTTAGACAGGGTCCCGCAGCCGCGATGACCGGCCCTTCAAGGGCATCGGGGCGTGGGTCACTCACCCTCCCTTCCTCCGCTTCCTCCTCGCGTCTCCGCACAGTCGCTATGACATCCGCCATGTCGGTCTCCCACTCCTCCATGAGGAGCTGCATTTTGACCTGCAGCCTCTGGTAGAGCTGCGCGGTCCGGATCTCCACCCACGCCGCGGTTCCAGGCGCGGGGGCTACGGTGCTGCGGGACGGCATCCACATGTTGCTGGCGGCTTCTCCCAGGAACAAGATTGTCCGTAGAGTCCTGGCATCCCTGCCTTTATAGCCGCGGCTACATGCGACCAGTCGCCATTTCGTCCCCCTTAGCGTCTTTCCGGCCCCTCCTCTATCGGGGCGGGGTTTTGGCCTTCGCGCCTCCGCTACTCGAGAAGACGCTCGAGCGGGAACTCTTCGCGCCAAAGATGGTGACTTCTGAAATTTTCCGGCCGGACACCTCCGGCGGTCACAAGGCGCACCTCTACCCAACGGCAGAGCGGTAAGATCCTGTTCGTGATGCCAAGTTGTCGCGGGCGGAGGAGGGGACGCCGCGCTCTCCCACTGCTCGGGTCCGGCTGCCGCTGCTGCTGCGGCCTGCTGCTGCTCGGTGGCTCGAGCGATGGGCCGGATCCCGGGGACTCGAGCGGCGCTCCTCGCCCGTGAGTGAAAGGGGATTGGTTTTTGGGATGGTTTATTGTCCGTGACGCCACCCACGGTTGTGGTGATTATGTGGACACCACCGCTGCTCTGTATGGGGATCCCGGGAGCGATGACAGGGAGCAGCAAAGTTGTTGGTTCTCCCCTCCGTGGGTAGGGGGTAGTTGTCCCGGGGCCCAGTGATGAGGTGGGTGATGAGGGATGGCGGGGCCGGTGCAGGGCTTGGTGGGGTGCAGGGACGCGGGGGCAGCGCTGTGACTCACGGCACTGTGGTACTCACTCAGCCTGAGACGGGGACACAGTTCTCGGTAAAACACACGGCTGGAAAGACGGTTCCCACGGACAGCTGCAGTTGCTGTTCCCCAGTAGTTGACGGTGACGGTCCCTTTTCCTGCACCTGAGATGATGATGGTAGCGATGGGTTCCCACCGGTAACCCGCTCCCCGACTTGGTTATGGGCCGGAGGAGCCCTACTTTGCCCGCAGGCGCTGGCCCTGAGAAACTGGTGCCCTGGCGGTGGCGGTGTCTCTCTCTAACGGTCGGACTGTTGCCTTCAATCGGGACTTGGTTGTTGGGAGACCCAGAGGTCCTCTTCACTGACGGATTTGGCAAATTCACGGCGACTCCTTGCCTTGCCGGGATCCGAAAGGCCCCTGCCAATGGTGCTGACTGCTCTTCGTATACCGCTCCGGTACCGCCGGGCCACCACCCGTCCACGGTCCTTTCGGCAACCTCCAAGCAGCCTCTCCTGCAGACAGTCACCGCCGTCTGCTGACCTTGCTGTTCTCAATCCGGGGCACACACCCGGACCAACTTCAGGCTTTCTTAACTGTTACTTTCTCTGTCACTACTCTCACTTGCTCCTCTACCACTTCCTTCTACTTCACTCCCTAAACTCATCTGTCTGGTTTTCCCGCCTCCAGGGCTGTGAACTCCTCGGTGGGTGGAGCCAACTGCCTGGCCCACCCCCTGGTGTGGACATCAGCCCCTGGCGGAAGGCAACAAGGATTTTTGTGTAGCTTTGGTGTGCCTATCTGGGGTGTAGGGTGTGGTAGTGTCATTACATGTGACCCCTGGCTTGCCCAGGGCGTCACATCAGCAGTACTGACGCCTACATGTACGGCAAAAGACAGCTGAACTCAGTGATCTTTTAAAACAGTGAATTACGTAGTCAGCTCATCATAACTGCAGGCATAGGGAACAACATTTTGGGACCACTCGAGCAGCAATAACGACACAGGATTGATCAGGTGAATGTCAGTTATTTATATTTTTTATATAATTCCATGCCTTTAGTAGTTTTTAACATTGTGAACACCTCCTTAGTGAAGACATGTTTGCATTATTTATTGATGATCATAATATAGATAAAGATCATTAATGAGTGAGCACTACCATCCTCGGATGCTCGGTACTTGTAATAAGCAGGTACCGAGTATAATAGAGGTTAATGGGAAACGCAAGCATTTTTCTTGAAGATCTTCCGAAGCATGGTGGTGCTTGCTCATCACTAATAAAGATATGAAAGATTCTGATCTGAGTATGTAGAGCATAAGGCTGAGATCACATGTCCTGTAATTATCCGTTAGAACGGACCCTGCAGAGATCCGTTGGCAAAATGATTTTTGCTTTTTAACATGTGGAGTCTATGGAGAACGGATCCATTAACAGATTGCTATTTATCTTCCATTTGAAATGGATCCTGTAAGAAAAAAAATGGACCCATTACAAATTCAAGAAAAATGGATGGCTATATAGCAATCCTTTAACGATCTGTTCTCCATAGACTCCTATGCTAAAAAAAATGGATCCTGGCAGGTCATTTTGTCAACTTATCTCTGCACATCTCTTTTCCCATCGGATCTCTGCTGGATCCGTTCTAACGGATGATCACAGGGCACTTGAACTCAGCCTTAGGCCCCCTTCACACGTCCGTGATACACGTGCGTGTTTGGTCCGTTTCCGTATATACCGGAGACACGGCCAAACGTGCACCAATGTTAATCTATGATTGTGGTCACACGTCCGTTATTTCATTATGTCCGTGTGTGCGTGTCCGTGATCCGTATGTGTTTGCGTTTGGCACGGATGCATGTCCGTTATCTGCACGGAGCACGCACACGTGGACACAATGAAAGTCTATGGGTATGTGACTCGCCCGCCCCAGGGCTATGGGACACCCGGTGCCGGGCCGGACTAGTCCGGTGGTAGTCAGTGGTGGCTGGGCCCGGCTCCGTGGCCCTGGTGGGTGTCAGTAGAATATGTGGCTTGAATTAAAGTTTGTGTTCGTGACGCCACCTGTGGTATGCGGCTAATAAGCCGCCGCTGCTGTGTGAGGCCACCGGGATGATGTGATGGCAGCTATGGTGGTACTGCTCCCCACAGGTGGAGCAATGCCCGGGGCACAGTTGGTGCTTGTAAGTGTCTATGCAGGTGGAATAACAGAGACGAGTCCAAAGGTGCAGTTCCAGTTCTTTTACTCACAGTTTCGGTCACACTTGCAAGGACCCTCAGACTGCTGGGACCACCGTCAGGGACCTCCGCCGTATCTGGATGGTTCCGAGCGTGAAATCCGGTTTCCTCTCTTTAGTGTCCCTTTTTCTGCTGACTTCACTAGCCTTGCCTTAGGTAGATGGACTTGGCTTGGCCTCCATTACAGCCTCCAGGCTGGGGGGTCACCTGTCGGCTGATTACCCCTTTTCTGAAGATCTGCTCTGGGTTCTGGCCCTGGGAGCTTGCAATTCCCTGGGCCTCGGTTTTTACTGTCTGGAGACTGTCTTTTCACTCCTTCAGTGTCTAGGGACCGTCCCCTGTCGCAGCTGGTCGCTCCACCGTTGTCACTGTGGAACGGGCCACCGCAGCCTGCAGCTACCCGTAGCGCCTCTGGGCCCTCGGCAGCGGTACCCAACAAGGACTGCTCGTGGCACCTTACAGGACTACTCGTGGCCCTGCAACCCTTTCTCTCTTCTCGTCCTACATGCTCACTCCTCACTCTCCCACTCCCCTGAGCGAACTGACTAAACTTCACCTTCCTGTCTCTGTCTGCTCTCTGGTGGCTCCTCCCACCTCCCCAGTTGCTAAGCTACCACCCTATGGGAGCAGGGATGGGTCTTACAGCCCCTCTCAGCATGCAGCATGGGAGGGTTGCCTGCCACTTTCCCTGGTCCTGTGTGTCCCTAGCAATGGGTGTAGTGTGAATTTACCAGGAAACCGGAGTTCACCCTCTTCCTCTCCCAGAATGGGGCATCACACCGCAGATGGGGTGCAATGACCTGTGGCGACGGAAGCCTCAGGGGCGCCACACTCCCCCACAGCAAATCCCAGCACGTCCTCGGGCTGAAAAACAACAAAAACAAATGGGAGACACTGCAAAAACATTTTTGTATGCAATAACATAAACAGTAAAACATTTCTTCCCTTTATGGGAGGCACATATCATGAACGTTGCAAACTTCTTATAAAGAAAACTCTAAGTGTGCACTTCCAGTCCGTTGCACGGTTCAGGCAAATCCCCCATAATTCTGGTAGGGGGCACAACGGGTGCAACTAATTACATTCTTGGCTACTACAAGTCCAGTAGCCCGTCAGTTCGTTTCAAACAAACAAAGTAACATCTTCGACCAGCCATTAAGTCCAATGGCCTGGTTGCATCAGACATATCAACAACATACCAGCCATTAAGTCCAATGGTCTGGTAGGACAGAAAACACATACACCACACACCAGCCACTAAGTCCAGTGGCCTGGTACGACATGACACCTAAACATTCACCGGGGCCCACATTCCAGTTCAGTGGCCCGGTAGCACTTAACATGGGGGGGGTGACGTCTTCGCAAAGAATCAGGGGCAGCACAGTAGGAAAGGGTGTCATCTTCGAAAAGAATAAGGGGCAAAACACAAGGGACTTCTTCAAAAAGAATTAGGGGCTATGTACAGTTCGGCAGCTCTTCATCTTCTTTGTTCTCTAGATGTCAGGATCCCACTCCGGCACGGCTCTTGGCAGCAGGTCCACTGACGAGATCATCGTCTGGGTCCCTTGGGCACTGGTCCCTGACCTTCTGCGCTGTCCCGCAGCCTGGGTTGGAGTGGGGCTGCCGGTAGGCGTTGCACGGCGCTGCTGCAGGGGGCTGCTTGTCTGCAGGGGGCTATTGCTGTGGTCTCTGGGGCCCTGCTTTGGCCGGGCGCCCTGCATCACACGCGCCATGGAGATCCTGGTCTGCGTCTCCTGGGTTACTGTTGCAGGCCGGCTGCAATGTTCTGCGGCCTGAGTCTGTCTGGAGGTGGCGCTGCTGCTTGGGGAGATGCTGTGCTCTTGTGCTGTGCGGCGCCACTCTGGCTCTGCTGGGGCCGCTGCTTCCTGCACAATGCGCACATGCAGCGCATACCACCCGCGGTCCCCCATCAGCCGGGTATACTCCACTTCATCACCCAGCTTGGCGTCGCGGCCTGGGTGGCCTCTGGGCAGGTGTTCCTCAATGTCTCTCCGTGCTACAAACACGTCCTTGCCCAGGCCAGGCTCCCGGATGAAGCCCCAGCCACCTTTCTGCCGGAAATCGACTACAGTGCCCCGTTTTACTGGGCACTCAGCTCCCTTCAGGGCCTTCCTGACCTTTTCCTTGGAGGCCAGATTGGCGACTTCCCGGGCCCTCCTTTTCTCTTCCCGGAGTTCCCGCTCCTGCTGGTACTCGACCACCAGCCTTTGGCACGTCAGCTCATTGGCCAGGGGAGTTTCCTTGGGGCGCAGCGGCCGCTGCAGTCCCCTGGTCTCTATGGGCGCCGCGTCCCAGTTCACTCCCGGGGATGCCATTCCCAGGAGGTTCACAGGGGGACTCGGCAGGGGGCCCACTAGCGGTTCGGGGGTCATCCCACCCCAAGCTCCGTCCGCGGGGGTCTCAGGCGGGCCTCCGGTGCTCCATCGGGCTTCCGCGGGTCCGGCGGGGGAGGCCAGAGGGTCGGTGAAGTGACTGGTCAGGGGCGCGTGGCGGGGCCATGGGTCCGGACGGATCGGGGTTTCAGTTTGCTCACCCTTTTGCTGCTCCGCGGCGTCCATCCACCGGCCCAGGCCTTCCGGTATCAGCGGTGCCCCTCTCCACCGGTCCGCTTCCACTCCCACGCTGCTCAGCCTCCGGGTCAGGGCTCGCACTTCCTCTCTCAGCAGGTCCAGCTCGGGGTCCTCTCCTCCGGCTCCTGGGGCACCTCGCTGCAGCTCCTCCGCCATGCTTCCGGCCTGGGAGATGCTGCCTGGAACACTGCTCGAGTGCTCGACCACGCCACTCGGCTGCTCCCTTTTCCTTCTTGGAGGCGGGGCCGGAGGCTGTACTAGCAACTGGCGCCAGACTGGCGCCCAGCCCATCACGGCCGGTACCGCTCCGCTTAGTATCAGGTACATTTTCTTTTTCTTTATCGGTTGATCGGTCGTTAAGCTGTTTCTGCCAGCCGGCCAGCTTATTTGGTCACCACTTCTTTTTCTTTCGCTTTCTATGGCGGACACCGCTTCGCGCGCTTTTCTTGGACAAGGGGGCGGGGCTTCTCTTCGCGCCCTTTCTTCTTGCACGCCCCCCTTCTTCCCGCTTTCAGCAGCGCTAATGGCGGCGGTTTCTCAACAAAGTACACAGTTCTTCAGGCGCACAGTACCCGGTTAGACCGGGCACGAAATCCTATTCGTGACGCCAAAATGACTCGCCCGCCCCAGGGCTATGGGACACCCGGTGCCGGGCCGGACTAGTCCGGTGGTAGTCAGTGGTGGCTGGGCCCGGCTCCGTGGCCCTGGTGGGTGTCAGTAGAATATGTGGCTTGAATTAAAGTTTGTGTTCGTGACGCCACCTGTGGTATGCGGCTAATAAGCCGCCGCTGCTGTGTGAGGCCACCGGGATGATGTGATGGCAGCTATGGTGGTACTGCTCCCCACAGGTGGAGCAATGCCCGGGGCACAGTTGGTGCTTGTAAGTGTCTATGCAGGTGGAATAACAGAGACGAGTCCAAAGGTGCAGTTCCAGTTCTTTTACTCACAGTTTCGGTCACACTTGCAAGGACCCTCAGACTGCTGGGACCACCGTCAGGGACCTCCGCCGTATCTGGATGGTTCCGAGCGTGAAATCCGGTTTCCTCTCTTTAGTGTCCCTTTTTCTGCTGACTTCACTAGCCTTGCCTTAGGTAGATGGACTTGGCTTGGCCTCCATTACAGCCTCCAGGCTGGGGGGTCACCTGTCGGCTGATTACCCCTTTTCTGAAGATCTGCTCTGGGTTCTGGCCCTGGGAGCTTGCAATTCCCTGGGCCTCGGTTTTTACTGTCTGGAGACTGTCTTTTCACTCCTTCAGTGTCTAGGGACCGTCCCCTGTCGCAGCTGGTCGCTCCACCGTTGTCACTGTGGAACGGGCCACCGCAGCCTGCAGCTACCCGTAGCGCCTCTGGGCCCTCGGCAGCGGTACCTTACAGGACTACTCGTGGCCCTGCAACCCTTTCTCTCTTCTCGTCCTACATGCTCACTCCTCACTCTCCCACTCCCCTGAGCGAACTGACTAAACTTCACCTTCCTGTCTCTGTCTGCTCTCTGGTGGCTCCTCCCACCTCCCCAGTTGCTAAGCTACCACCCTATGGGAGCAGGGATGGGTCTTACAGCCCCTCTCAGCATGCAGCATGGGAGGGTTGCCTGCCACTTTCCCTGGTCCTGTGTGTCCCTAGCAATGGGTGTAGTGTGAATTTACCAGGAAACCGGAGTTCACCCTCTTCCTCTCCCAGAATGGGGCATCACACCGCAGATGGGGTGCAATGACCTGTGGCGACGGAAGCCTCAGGGGCGCCACACTCCCCCACAGCAAATCCCAGCACGTCCTCGGGCTGAAAAACAACAAAAACAAATGGGAGACACTGCAAAAACATTTTTGTATGCAATAACATAAACAGTAAAACATTTCTTCCCTTTATGGGAGGCACATATCATGAACGTTGCAAACTTCTTATAAAGAAAACTCTAAGTGTGCACTTCCAGTCCGTTGCACGGTTCAGGCAAATCCCCCATAATTCTGGTAGGGGGCACAACGGGTGCAACTAATTACATTCTTGGCTACTACAAGTCCAGTAGCCCGTCAGTTCGTTTCAAACAAACAAAGTAACATCTTCGACCAGCCATTAAGTCCAATGGCCTGGTTGCATCAGACATATCAACAACATACCAGCCATTAAGTCCAATGGTCTGGTAGGACAGAAAACACATACACCACACACCAGCCACTAAGTCCAGTGGCCTGGTACGACATGACACCTAAACATTCACCGGGGCCCACATTCCAGTTCAGTGGCCCGGTAGCACTTAACATGGGGGGGGTGACGTCTTCGCAAAGAATCAGGGGCAGCACAGTAGGAAAGGGTGTCATCTTCGAAAAGAATAAGGGGCAAAACACAAGGGACTTCTTCAAAAAGAATTAGGGGCTATGTACAGTTCGGCAGCTCTTCATCTTCTTTGTTCTCTAGATGTCAGGATCCCACTCCGGCACGGCTCTTGGCAGCAGGTCCACTGACGAGATCATCGTCTGGGTCCCTTGGGCACTGGTCCCTGACCTTCTGCGCTGTCCCGCAGCCTGGGTTGGAGTGGGGCTGCCGGTAGGCGTTGCACGGCGCTGCTGCAGGGGGCTGCTTGTCTGCAGGGGGCTATTGCTGTGGTCTCTGGGGCCCTGCTTTGGCCGGGCGCCCTGCATCACACGCGCCATGGAGATCCTGGTCTGCGTCTCCTGGGTTACTGTTGCAGGCCGGCTGCAATGTTCTGCGGCCTGAGTCTGTCTGGAGGTGGCGCTGCTGCTTGGGGAGATGCTGTGCTCTTGTGCTGTGCGGCGCCACTCTGGCTCTGCTGGGGCCGCTGCTTCCTGCACAATGCGCACATGCAGCGCATACCACCCGCGGTCCCCCATCAGCCGGGTATACTCCACTTCATCACCCAGCTTGGCGTCGCGGCCTGGGTGGCCTCTGGGCAGGTGTTCCTCAATGTCTCTCCGTGCTACAAACACGTCCTTGCCCAGGCCAGGCTCCCGGATGAAGCCCCAGCCACCTTTCTGCCGGAAATCGACTACAGTGCCCCGTTTTACTGGGCACTCAGCTCCCTTCAGGGCCTTCTTGACCTCTTCCTTGGAGGCCAGATTGGCGACTTCCCGGGCCCTCCTTTTCTCTTCCCAGAGTTCCCGCTCCTGCTGGTACTCGACCACCAGCCTTTGGCACGTCAGCTCATTGGCCAGGGGAGTTTCCTTGGGGCGCAGCGGCCGCTGCAGTCCCCTGGTCTCTATGGGCGCCGCGTCCCAGTTCACTCCCGGGGATGCCATTCCCAGGAGGTTCACAGGGGGACTCGGCAGGGGGCCCACTAGCGGTTCGGGGGTCATCCCACCCCAAGCTCCGTCCGCGGGGGTCTCAGGCGGGCCTCCGGTGCTCCATCGGGCTTCCGCGGGTCCGGCGGGGGAGGCCAGAGGGTCGGTGAAGTGACTGGTCAGGGGCGCGTGGCGGGGCCATGGGTCCGGACGGATCGGGGTTTCAGTTTGCTCACCCTTTTGCTGCTCCGCGGCGTCCATCCACCGGCCCAGGCCTTCCGGTATCAGCGGTGCCCCTCTCCACCGGTCCGCTTCCACTCCCACGCTGCTCAGCCTCCGGGTCAGGGCTCGCACTTCCTCTCTCAGCAGGTCCAGCTCGGGGTCCTCTCCTCCGGCTCCTGGGGCACCTCGCTGCAGCTCCTCCGCCATGCTTCCGGCCTGGGAGATGCTGCCTGGAACACTGCTCGAGTGCTCGACCACGCCACTCGGCTGCTCCCTTTTCCTTCTTGGAGGCGGGGCCGGAGGCTGTACTAGCAACTGGCGCCAGACTGGCGCCCAGCCCATCACGGCCGGTACCGCTCCGCTTAGTATCAGGTACATTTTCTTTTTCTTTATCGGTTGATCGGTCGTTAAGCTGTTTCTGCCAGCCGGCCAGCTTATTTGGTCACCACTTCTTTTTCTTTCGCTTTCTATGGCGGACACCGCTTCGCGCGCTTTTCTTGGACAAGGGGGCGGGGCTTCTCTTCGCGCCCTTTCTTCTTGCACGCCCCCCTTCTTCCCGCTTTCAGCAGCGCTAATGGCGGCGGTTTCTCAACAAAGTACACAGTTCTTCAGGCGCACAGTACCCGGTTAGACCGGGCACGAAATCCTGTTCGTGACGCCAAAATGACTCGCCCGCCCCAGGGCTATGGGACACCCGGTGCCGGGCCGGACTAGTCCGGTGGTAGTCAGTGGTGGCTGGGCCCGGCTCCGTGGCCCTGGTGGGTGTCAGTAGAATATGTGGCTTGAATTAAAGTTTGTGTTCGTGACGCCACCTGTGGTATGCGGCTAATAAGCCGCCGCTGCTGTGTGAGGCCACCGGGATGATGTGATGGCAGCTATGGTGGTACTGCTCCCCACAGGTGGAGCAATGCCCGGGGCACAGTTGGTGCTTGTAAGTGTCTATGCAGGTGGAATAACAGAGACGAGTCCAAAGGTGCAGTTCCAGTTCTTTTACTCACAGTTTCGGTCACACTTGCAAGGACCCTCAGACTGCTGGGACCACCGTCAGGGACCTCCGCCGTATCTGGATGGTTCCGAGCGTGAAATCCGGTTTCCTCTCTTTAGTGTCCCTTTTTCTGCTGACTTCACTAGCCTTGCCTTAGGTAGATGGACTTGGCTTGGCCTCCATTACAGCCTCCAGGCTGGGGGGTCACCTGTCGGCTGATTACCCCTTTTCTGAAGATCTGCTCTGGGTTCTGGCCCTGGGAGCTTGCAATTCCCTGGGCCTCGGTTTTTACTGTCTGGAGACTGTCTTTTCACTCCTTCAGTGTCTAGGGACCGTCCCCTGTCGCAGCTGGTCGCTCCACCGTTGTCACTGTGGAACGGGCCACCGCAGCCTGCAGCTACCCGTAGCGCCTCTGGGCCCTCGGCAGCGGTACCTTACAGGACTACTCGTGGCCCTGCAACCCTTTCTCTCTTCTCGTCCTACATGCTCACTCCTCACTCTCCCACTCCCCTGAGCGAACTGACTAAACTTCACCTTCCTGTCTCTGTCTGCTCTCTGGTGGCTCCTCCCACCTCCCCAGTTGCTAAGCTACCACCCTATGGGAGCAGGGATGGGTCTTACAGCCCCTCTCAGCATGCAGCATGGGAGGGTTGCCTGCCACTTTCCCTGGTCCTGTGTGTCCCTAGCAATGGGTGTAGTGTGAATTTACCAGGAAACCGGAGTTCACCCTCTTCCTCTCCCAGAATGGGGCATCACACCGCAGATGGGGTGCAATGACCTGTGGCGACGGAAGCCTCAGGGGCGCCACATATGTGCACACACGTTAGTAAACACGTATGCATATACCTATAGTCCGTGTCCGTTTGGTGTTTTTATTTCTAGTGATGTCGGCTATTCTTTCTATTTCTGTGTATGTCGGTCAATCTCCCTGAGTCCGTCGGTCAGTCTCTCTGTCTCTCTGTCGGTCTCTCTGTCTGTCTGTCTCTCTCTCACAGTCTGTCGGTCAGTTTCCCCCCCTCTCTCATACTTACCGTTCCCCGATCTCCGGCGCAGCGCTGCACGGCATTCACACTGCTGCGGCGGCTTTTACTATTTTGAAAAAGCCGGCCGCCCATTAAACAATCTCCTATTCCCTGCTTTCCCCGCCCACCGGCGCCTATGATTGGTTACAGTGAGACACCCCCCCACGCTGAGTGACAGGTGTCACACTGCACCCAATCACAGCAGCCGGTGGGCGTGTCTACACTGTGCAGTAAAATAAATAAATAAATAATTAAAAAAAAACGGCGTGCGGTTCCCCCCAATTTAAAAGCCAGCCAGATAAAGCCATACGGCTGAAGCCTGGTATTCTCAGGATGGGGAGCTCCACGTTATGGGGAGCCCCCCACCCTAACAATATCAGTCAGCAGCCGCCCAGAATTGCCGCATACATTATATGCGACAGTTCTGGGGCTGTACCCGGCTCTTCCCGATTTGCCCTGGTGCCGTTGGCAAATCGGGGTAATAAGGAGTTATTGGCAGCCCATAGCTGCCAATAAGTCCTAGATTAATCATGTCAGGCGTCTATGAGACACCTTCCATGATTAATCTGTAAGTGACAGTAAAAAAACACACACACCCGAAAAAATCCTTTATTTGAAATAAAAAACACACACAAATTCCCTCATTACCAATTTATTAACCCCGACAAACCCTCCATGTCCGGCGTACTCCACGGACCTCCAGCGTCGCGTCCAGCTCTGCTGCATGGAGGTGACAGGAGCAGCAGAAGACACCGCCGCTCCGGTCACCTCCACACAGCAAATGAGATGAGTAGCGCGATCAGCTGCTGTCACTGAGGTTACCCGCTGTCACTGGATCCAGCGGTGGCCGCGAGTTACCTGACTGACAGCAGCTGATCGCGCTACTCACCTCATTTGCTGTGTGGAGGTGACCGGAGCGGCGGTGTCTTCTGCTGCTCCTGTCACCTCCATGCAGCAGAGCTGGACGCGACGCTGGAGGTCCGTGGAGTACGCCGGACATGGAGGGTTTGTCGGGGTTAATAAATTGGTAATGAGGGAATTTGTGTGTGTTTTTTATTTCAAATAAAGGATTTTTTCGGGTGTGTGTGTTTTTTTACTGTCACTTACAGATTAATCATGGAAGGTGTCTCATAGACGCCTGACATGATTAATCTAGGACTTATTGGCAGCTATGGGCTGCCAATAACTCCTTATTACCCCGATTTGCCAACGGCACCAGGGCAAATCGGGAAGAGCCGGGTACAGCCCCAGAACTGTCGCATATAATGTATGCGGCAATTCTGGGCGGCTGCTGACTGATATTGTTAGGGTGGGGGGCTCCCCATAACGTGGAGCTCCCCATCCTGAGAATACCAGCCTTCAGCCGTATGGCTTTATCTGGCTGGCTTTTAAATTGGGGGGAACCGCACGCCGTTTTTTTTTAATTATTTATTTATTTTACTGCACAGTATAGACACGCCCACCGGCTGCTGTGATTGGGTGCAGTGTGACACCTGTCACTCAGCGTGGGGGCGTGTCTCACTGTAACCAATCATAGGCGCCGGTGGGCGGGGAAAGCAGGGAATAGGAGATTGTTTAATGAGCGGCCGGCTTTTTCAAAATAGTAAAAGCCGCCGCAGCCGTGTGAATGCCGTGCAGCGCCGGTGATCGGGGATCGGTGAGTATGAGAGAGGGGGGGACACTTCAGTCAATCGGGGGATTAGCGGTCACCGGTGAATCCTTCACAGGTGACCGCTAATCAGTACTCGACACAGACAGAGCCGCGGTATGAGGATGAAGTCGGGTGAAGTTCACCCGAGTTCATTCTCATCGCGCAACTCTGTCTGCTGTCAGCCGACATTTATAAACGACATTGTGCATCACACACACGGACATTACACACGGACATTACACGTACACATACACGTTAATTCCACACGCACACACGGACGTTCTGCACACAAACACGGCTAGCATACGCAATTCACACAGGTGCCACACGGACCATAAAAACGGACACAAAAACGGGACACGGACCCGAAAAACGGCCCGTAACACACGTGCGTGTTTTTCACGGACGTGTGAAGGGGGCCTTAGGCCTCGCTCCCACTAGCATATACATAATCTCTCTGATAGGCTGCTTTCACACTTGCGTTGTGCGGCATCCGTTGCAATCCTCCGCCTTGAGGAATTACGGAAACCATTGCAGGAAACCGTTTATTCCTCATAGACTTTTATTAAGGGCACATTGCAACGGATGGTCTTGCGTTGCATCCTCCCCACAGCACATCAGTTGTTTTGTCGGTGACCATCAGTGACCGTTGGGCGGAGGGAATGCAGCATGTAACATTTTTTGAGCAGCTGAATCCTTTATTTTTTCACTGCACATGCTCAACTTTTTTTTTTTTTTTTAATCACAGAAGCATTGAGTTACTCTCTCTCGGTGGCCGAACGATCAGCTGATCGCCCGGCGGCCGGCTTTTGAGAGCGATCAGCTCATCACCCGGCTTTTGAGAACGATCAGCTCATCGCCCGGCTTTTGAGAACGATCAGCTCATCGCCCGGCGGCTGGCTTTTGAGAGCGATCAGCTGATCGTTCACAGTAGTCTGCCGCCGGTAAAACTGTAAAAAAAAAAAGCAAAACGGATTGTTGTTTTGCAGCATCAGTCACATCAGTTGTGCCACCATCTACAACGCATCCGTTGCATCAGTCACACAACTGACTGTGACAGATACAAAACAACGGAAGTGTGACAGCAGCCATACTCATCCAGGCAAGTGGGATGAATGCCATACGTATGTTATTGTGTATGTCATGTAAGTTGCTATGCGAGTGTGTGTGTGTGTGTGTTTTTGTCTCACATAGCCTCCATATGACATGTGTATGACATCTGTATTCAATGTGTTTTTAATATCGGATTTAACTAGTATACTCTATGTAAATTGTTGCTAGTTGTCAGAAATAATAAAACAATCACATATAAAGATAGATAGATATCTTGCAAATAAATAATGTCCCAAACCCCTTTTATATTATACAATTGCACCCTTTATTGGCTATCATGTGACATGAAAGGGTGATTAGTCTGGTTTCACCTAAAAAATAAATAATTTAAAAAACGTGGTACCCCCCTATTTTTGATAAACAGCAAAGGTAATGCAAACAGCTGAGGGCTATTATCAGACTGGTAAGGTCCTTGGTTATTGGCTCCTTCCCAGAGTAAAAATACCAGCCCTCAGCTTCCCCAAAAGTGAAGCATCACATAAGATGTGTCAATTCTGGTGCTTTGCCTATGCTATTGTGACGCCCTGGGCAAGCCATGGGTCACAGGTCACAACATCACATGCACCCCACATTCCCTGCAGGTACACCAAGGCTAGCCAAAATCCTTGTTGCCTTCCTCCAGGGGCTGATGTCCACACCAGGGGGTGGGCCAGGCGGTGGGCTCCGCCCACCGAGGAGTTCACAGCCCTGGAGGTGGGAAAACCAGGCAGATCAGTTTAGGAAGTGAAAGTAGAAGGAAGTGAAGTGGTAGAGGAGCAAAGGAGAGAAGCTGAAGTGACAGAAAAGTGAGAGTAGTAAAGCCTGAAGTTGGTCCAGGTGTGTGCCCCGGACTGAGACAGCAAGGTCAGAAGACGGCGGTGATAGTCTGCAGGGGGACTGCTTGGAGGTTGCTGGAAGGACCGCGGATGGGTGGTGACCCGGCGGTACTGGAGCAGTATACGAAGAACAGTCAGCACCAGGGAAGGGGCCTTTCGGATCCCGGCAAGGCTAGGAGTCGCCATAATTTGCCAAATCCGTCAGTGAAGGGGACCTCTGTCTCCTAACAACCAAGTCCCGATTGAAGGCAACAGTCCGACCGTTAAGGGGAGACACCGCCACCGCCAAGGCACCAGTTTCCCAGGGCCAGCGCCTGCGGGCAAGAGAGGGGCTCCTCCGGCCCATATCCAAGCCGGGGAGCGGGTAACCGGTGGGAACCCATCGCTACCAAAGAGACTTTACATAGGTGCAGGGAAGAGACCGTCACCGCTAACTGCAGGGAACCGCAGCACCGTAACCATCCGAGGGACCCGTCCAACCAGTCGATTGTTAACCGAGAACTGTGTCGTGGTTACTGGCTGAGTGAGTACCTCCGTGCCGTGCGGCACAGCGCTGCCCCTGCGCCCCTGCACCTCCACAGGCCCCATACCCGCCTGTCCACCATACCAACCCCATCACTGGGCCCCGGGATCACCAAAACCCCTACCCACGGAAGGGCAAATCAACAACTGGCTGCTCCGTACCATCACTCCCGGGCTCCCCAGACAGAGCAGCGGTGGTGTCCACTTAATCACCACAACTGTGGGTGGCGTCACGGACAATAGACTATCCCAAAACCCAATCCCCTTTCACTCACAGGCGAGGAGCGCCGCTCGAGTCCCCGGGATCCGGCCCATCGCTCGAGCCACCGAGCTGCAGCAGCAGGCCGCAGAAGCCGCGGCGGCAGCCGGACCCGAGCAGTGGGAGAGCGCGGCGTCCCCTCCTCCGCCCGCGACAACTTGGCATCACGAACAGGATCTTACCGCTCTGCCGTTGGGTAGAGGTGCGCCTTGTGACCGCCGGAGGTATCCGGCCAGAAAATTTCAGAAGTCGCCATCTTTGGTGCGATAAGTTCCCGCTCGAGCGTCTTCTCGAGTAGTAGAGGCGCGAAGGCCAAAACCCCGCCCCGAAAGAGGAGGGGCCGGAAAGAGGCTGAAGGAGACGGAATGGCGGCGAGCTGCATGTGAGCGCGGCTATAAAAGCAGGGACGCCAGGACCCTGCAGCCATCTTGTTCCTGGGAGAAGTCGCCAGCAGCATGTGGATGCCGTCCCGCAACACCGTAGCCCCCGCGCCTGGAACCGCGGCGTGGGTGGAGATCCGGACTGCACAGCTCTACCAAAGGCTGCAGGTCAAGATGCAGCTCCTCATGGAGGAGTGGGAGACCGACATGGCGGACGTCATAGCGACCGTGCGGAGATGCGAGGAGGAGTCGGAGGAAGGGAGGGTGAGTGACCCACGCCCCGATGCCCTCGAAGGGCCGGTCATCGCGGATGCGGGACCCGGTCCAAGCCCTCTCCCCCCGCTGCCTCCCTCGCCACCCGTCTCGGAAGCCGTGACCCCGCCATTAGGCCCGCTACCACCGCAACCGGTAGCGATACCCAGCATGCCCGTCCAGGCGGGCCGACCTGTAGCCGGAGCCCGTAGTCGACCAGAGGTGTTGCCCTGGAAAGCCCCGAAAACCAAACCGGAGGCGTCTCCTGAGAAAGTCCCCGAGCCGGAGCCGATGACCCGCTCTGTGCCGAAGGCCCAACTGCGGAAAGCCCCTGTGCCCATCCCCCACACCTCGGCTGAGGTTGCGCTGGGTTGCCGATGCAAGGCAGCGTCTAAGGCCAAGTCACCGCAGGACCTGACGCCCAGAGTACCAGCAGTGGGCAATGTCCAACAGGTCTTGCGGGGCCCGACCCATGCGCCGGAGCTCGCAGCAGCACCGTACTGGGACAGGGAGCCGGTACCGTTGGGCCCGGAGATCGGTGAGAGGGAGAGGAAGAAAGCGGAACTGGTGGCCCGTGCAATCCGGGAAAAAGAGAGTCTCCGTCAGGCAACGTTCCGTGTCCGGGGGCCGCTGTACGAAGGGCAAGTGAGGCGGTTTGATGTCCGCCGGGGCTATGGGTTTATATATGAACCGGGCCTGGAGGCCGATGTGTTTATAGTCCGGCGGGATGTGAATGCCCACCTGCCTGAGGAGCATCCCGGCCGTAACCTGATGCCGGGCGACATCGTGCAGTACACCCGGCACTGTGGGGAGAGGGTGTGGTTCGCGCTGGACGCTAAGCTAAGGGGCAGCCAGGGGCAGCCCCCCGCGCCCCCTCCCTCAGGTGATGCCGAAGAGTATGAGTAATGGCAGCGGAGCACCGTTGCACCGTCCCCGTTGGGACCACCAGTGTGTTTGTTTGAAAGTTTTTGTGAAAATGAAGAATTGATTACCGAACAGTCACCTGATTCTTCTGTGATTTGGAAACCGGCCGTTGCCGGCACCGTTGTCCCCGTGGGGACCGTTTGAAAAGTTAAGCATAGGAACTCCAATGGACAAGCCCGTGAACTTGCAGGGCAAACACAGACGCTAGTGGCTTGTAAATAAGTTGTGTTACCGTTACCGTTTGCGTATTTATTGCCTCTGGAGAGGCAGGTTGGAGGGAGGGCCCACAGCAGAGCAGGCTGGGGCCCAGCCACCACAGGAACCGGTGGCTACCCTCTGGAGGGGAAGGACAGATCCCGCTCGGGTAACTTGTGCTGGACTGGGGTCAAGGGGTGCTGCCTGGGTTTTAGGGGCAGCATCAGGGCCAGGTTACTTGGGTGGGAGAGAGCGGAGACCGTAACCATTAACCGTTTTAATGTTTGCAACGTTTAAGAACTGAACCTCCCGATGTGGGATGATGTCATAAGTTGTATCTATGTTACCGTTTTTTCTATTTTACAGAAAAACAAAAGGAAAATAAAACCGGTGTTGGACGGGCAGCCCGAGGACGGTCTGCATTTTGCTAAGGGGGAATGTGACGCCCTAGGCAAGCCTGGGGTCACAGGTCACAACATCACATGCACCCCACATTCCCTGCAGGTACACCAAGGCTAACCAAAATCCTTGTTGCCTTCCTCCAGGGACTGATGTCCACACCAGGGGGTGGGCCAGGCGGTTGGCTCCGCCCACCGAGGAGTTCACAGCCCTGGAGGCGGGAAAACCAGGCAGATCAGTTTAGGAAGTGAAAGTAGAAGGAAGTGAAGTGGTAGAGGAGCAAAGGAGAGAAGCTGAAGTGACAGAAAAGTGAGAGTAGTAAAGCCTGAAGTTGGTCCGGGTGTGTGCCCCGGACTGAGACAGCAAGGTCAGCAGACGGCGGTGATAGTCTGCAGGGGGACTGCATGGAGGTTGCTGGAAGGACCGCGGACGGGTGGTGACCCGGCGGTACCGGAGCAGTATACGAAGAACAGTCAGCACCAGGGCAGGGGCCTTTCGGATCCCAGCAAGGCTAGGAGTCGCCATAATTTGCCAAATCCGTCAGTGAAGGGGACCTCTGTCTCCTAACAACCAAGTCCCGATTGAAGGCAACAGTCCGACCATTAAGGGGAGACACCGCCACCGCCAAGGCACCAGTTTCCCAGGGCCAGCGCCTGCGGGCAAGAGAGGGGCTCCTCCGGCCCATATCCAAGCCGGGGAGTGGGTAACCGGTGGGAACCCATCGCTACCAAAGAGACTTTACATGGGTGCAGGGAAGAGACTGTCACCGCTAACTGCAGGGAACCGCAGCACCGTAACCGTCCGAGGGACCCGTCCAACCAGCTGTTTGTTTAAAGAGAACTGTGTCGTGGTTACTGGCTGAGTGAGTACCCCCGTGCCGTGCGGCACAGCGCTGCCCCTGCGCCCCTGCACCTCCACAGGCCCCATACCCGCCTGTCCACCATACCAACCCATCACTGGGCCCCGGGAGCACCAAGACCCCTACCCACGGAGGGGCAAATCAACAACTGGCTGCTCCGTACCATCACTCCCGGGCTCCCCAAACAGAGCAGCGGTGGTGTCCACTCAATCACCACAGCCGTGGGTGGCGTCACGGACAATAAACTATCCCAAAACCCAATCCCCTTTCACTCACGGGCGAGGAGCGCCGCTCGAGTCCCCGGGATCCGGCCCATCGCTTGAGCCACCGAGCAGCAGCAGGCCACAGCAGGTGCGGGAGCCGGACCCGAGCAGAGGGAGAGCGCGGCGTCCCCTCCTCCGCCCGCGACACTATTCCCAATTGTCCTGGTGCTGTGGCTGTAGGGTCGGGACGGGCATTGGCCGAGGCCAGGGGTTGTAGTTGTGCACCTGCCTGACGCGATACATGAACAGGGGTTGGAGGGTGCGGTGTAGTCAGTGTGGTGTATTTACCTGAGGGCTGCAGGTTCAGTTCACAGGCTGTCGGTCTTTGTTCAGAAGAATCACAGACACAGTCAGTGCAGCTGTAAAACACTTTAACTTTACTATATATGGTTTTCATACACCAACGATCTTCTCTACTGGAGAGGCACAAGTTCTTCACAGGCATGGTTACACAGTGCAACACATCTCTTCCCATAAGGCTTTACACAGAGTCCCACTGGCTACTAGGCGTAAACAGATTATCTACTCTGGGTTTAGGCATGGGGCTTCTCCCATGAGGAATGGCAACCCTGGGTTTGCATCCAAAGACCCCAGAACTGGCTGTAATGGTTGAGGCACTAATCTTCTACCACACTACTTCAGTCTGCCTGCTGACCACGGAGGTGTTGCTGATAAAACACCAAGGAACTGCTCTATATCAACCTGCTGTAGGTCACCAATTTCTATCTTCCTCCTGCCTAAATTGTCTGCCTGTTTTCTTGTACACCACACCACTCTCTCTGTTCCACTACTTGCTTCTCTCCTTCTCTAGCACTTACTACTTAAAGGGAACCTGTCACCAGAATTTTCGCTATTAAACTAAAATAATCCCCTTCTGCCGCTCCTGGGCTGCATTCTATAAAGGTTCATCTTGCTACTGGCCCCCCTTTCAGACCTAAATAACAACTTTATAAAATATTACCTTTTGCTATGGTAATGAGGTTTGCTGGCCACGGGGGCAGGCTGTATTTCGTCAGTTATCCCTCCTCTTGCCGCTGTTCGCCGTCCCCCAGTGTTCATTTACATAGATGAGGCCGCTGCCCTCATGTTCCACAGTGCTCCTGAAGTCTCGCGCATGCGCAGTGGCACTATCGCGGGACTAAGCACTGTTTTCAAATCGCGAGCGCCGGTGATGTTATTGCGCAGGCGCGAGATTATGGGCGGGTACTTGGATGACGCTTGTGATAACATTCACAGCGCCGCAGATAATCTTGCGCCTGCAATAACATCACCGGCGCTCGCGATTTGGAAACAGTGCTCAGTCCCGCTATAGTGCCACTGCGCATGCGCGAGACTTCAGGAGCACTGCGGAACATGAGGGCGGCGGTCTCATCTATGTAAATGAACACTGGGGGACGGCGAACAGCGGCAGGAGGGGGGATAACTGACGAAATGTAACCCGCCCATGGGGCCAGCAAACCTCATTACCATAGCAAAAGGTAATATTTTATAAAGTTGTTATTTAGGTCTGAAAGGGGGGCCAGTAGCAAGATGAACCTTTATAGAATGCAGCCCATGAGCTGAAGAAGAGGATTCTTTTAGTTTAATAGTGAAAATTCTGATGACAGGTTCCCTTTAAACCAAGAAATCCTACCTCCTTTATTCCCTAAACTGTGGGCCAACTTCCTTCATTAACCCTTGCAATCCTACCACTGTACCTTCTATGTGAACTCCCTCCTAGCATTTAGAGAGTCCAATGCCATCTAGTGGTAGCGGACAGGACTGTGACATAACCCACAGGATCACTTACATATAATACATTAAAATACATAAAATACATTGTACAGTCAGCAGATAAAATACAGTTTCACAATACAACAAGCGATGTCTTCAGGGTGGGGGTACTATCCATAGGACACCCTCCCACATCCCTCCCCTCTTTAACCTTAGTTGTCCCCGACCAAGCGGACACCTGCAAGACAAAATAATAAAGAAACATCCTACAATACGACATCATCACACAATCCTTGTTAGAATCAACAACAACTGAAAGCCAATATTAATGGCCTTTTAAGTCCGAGGGTACAGTCTCTTTACCACCGAAGTGTCTATATGTCCCACCGGTTGCTACGGTGGGGGTAAAAATCTTAAAACACAAAAACATTCTTCCAAACATTTCTGGAGGTATATCACTTTATCCACGTCCCATTTCTTGACTTGGCCAGCACATCGGGTCATCCGTTTCTCTTTTCCCCTCTCCTCACCACACAGGACTGGGCTCAGTCTCTCAGGGACTTTTTTGGACAAAGTCCATAAACAGAACAGGGGCAGTCTAGGGTTAAAAGGGCAAAGGCAATGTCCATAAACAGGACAGGACTAGGTCCATAAACAGAACGAAGTTGTTGGGGGCAGACAAGGGGCAAGTTCTCTGAGAGCTGTGGTTCAAGTCTTGGGTCGAGGGTACAGTCCTCCTCCAGCCCAAGGGCTCGCAGTTGTCCTCAAATCCAGCAGGGGGAAGCACAACATGTCCAAAACTTGGACAAGGGGAAAAACAAAAATCAAACACAAAGTTCTGGCCTCTTCTGGCTATGAGGGGCATTTCAACTTCCTTCCAAACACATATACAGGCCTCTTCTGGCCACAAGGGGCATTTAAACATTCCTCTTAAACAAACTCAGGACGGTTCCGGCCAATAGGGCAACACATCAGAACCCAACAGAGGCTCATAGTCTCCAACTCACAACAAAGGGAGTGGTGCTTCAGAACCAACCCCTCTCCAGGACTAGCAACCTGGGGCAGCTTCCCATCCATCTCAGGCCTTTTTCTTCGTGGCTGCCGGCTTCTTTCTCCAGGCCTCGAATGACCTGGGAGACACAGGGTGCCGCCACATCCAAGGGCAATCCGAATTACTCATTCGGTCCGCCTCCTCTTCCGGATCCATGGGGACTTCCCCCACAGTGGCTCTATTTAGGAAAAGCTGGGTACCATAATTTTCGGTCATGAAGAGGTCACCGGCTGCAATTCCCATGGGTGGGGATGATGGTCTGGAAGGCCCCACCACGGCATCCTTGGTGGTCTGGGTGCTCTGATATTTTGTAGAACCAGCTTCAGCCTCCATCAACTTAACCTCTTCTACTTCAGCCGCCACAGCTGCTTACTTGGCCCTGCGCCTTTTATCTCATCGCTCATCGTCCGCCTCTTGTTCCCACCGCTCAGCTGAACCCTTGTCTTCCAGGGCACTCCTCGTCTGCGAGGGCCACCCCACTCTGGACCAACCTTCTTCCCAGCACCTCCCCTCTATGTGGCAAGCACTCCTCCTGGCCTGGTACATTTTTGCGCCCTTAGGCACCATTTCCCCCCAGGAGGGGCGGGCTCTTCTTCCTTCAGGCCGCAAACCGTCGCCATGTTGGGGATCACACTGCTGTCCGCCATCTTGATTTTCAGTTTTTTCACATCAGTCTTTTTGCAGTCCCTATTTATGTTGCTTCTCTTCAGGCGCTCCGGCTTCAGTGCCAGGGGTCACAGCACCCCGCTTTCATGGGAAGTGGTCATATCCTGCTGATTACGCCAAAATGTAGGGCTGGGACGGGCGTTGGCAGAGGCCAGGGGTTGTAGTTGTAAACCCGCCTGATGCGCTACATGAACAGCGGTTGGAGGGTGCGGTGGAGTCGGTGTGGTGTATTTACATGAGAGCTGTGGGTTCAGTTCACAAGCTGTCGGTCTTTGTCCAAAAGAATCACAGACCCACTGAGGGCTGCTGTAAAACACTTTAACATTACTATATACAGTTTTCATACACCAACGATCTTACATATAATACACTAAAATACATAATATACATTATACAGTCAGGAGATAAAATACATTTTCACAATACAACAACCGGTATCATCAAGGTGGGGTACTATCCATAGGGCACCCCCCCACATGGCAATCAGGGTAATGGTAGTTGGTGATGTCAGCTGTGCAGTGTCATCTGGCATCAAGCACTGGTGTTCGTAATGGAAAGGTGTCTATCAGACACCCTCATTACTAAACCCGTAAGTAAAAAGAAAAAAAAAAAAACACACAAAAATAGTCTATTTGAGAAAACACTTCCTGACTCACCAATTTATTTAAAAAAACAAAACAACAAAAAAACATGCAGGTCCGGTGTAGTCAAGGGAATATGGCATAGTCCACAAATGGAAATCCGAAAGACATAAAAAGAGAGAGATAATACAAGACACTGTTTCGCATTAACCATTTTATTTGAAAGCAAAGTTCACAGGTCCGATGTAATCCAGTGGTTCCCATGACGTTCCTCGACTTTATAAATCAAAGGCTATGGAGCCATACAACAAGGCTCCATAGACTTTTTGGCAGCATCCACTCCTGAGTCACGCTGCATTAGTGAGACCAGCTGATTGTGGTGAGTGGTGATGTCAGGAAAAGCATTAGTCATCATCACTATGATGAGCAGTGAGGTCAAGAACCATATGGATGGTTTGTGTGCTGTTCGTCTTTTTTTTTCTCGCTCCCATAGACTTTTAATGGCAAGTCTCATCCGATATCAATTTTTTTCCTAAGCTCGATTACAGCTGAGGAAAAACTCGCAGATAAACACTGCCTCATTAAACAACATTGTTGCAAGTGCAATACAATTTTTTCTCGCATTGCCCTAACCGTGTTGATACATAAGTGACTGCAAGGCCTAACTCTGTAACATTAAATAATATTACTATAATTATTGTCTCATTTTTTAGTTTACTAAAAGACACATTAAATATTCAACATTGCTTTTACATTATTTTCCATTAAACTGCTCATCAATGCTGTTTTGCACATAACCAGTCACTTTACCTATAAATATTAATAATTCTTATTATGCAGCAACATCACCATTGTCACAGGGAATTATATAACGTAATTAACATTTAATTCACATTCATTTTTCTAATAATAACCTTTTATTTTTGCCTTCAACAGGTCCGGTTTTACATATGATTTTCATGGATCTTATAGCTTGTTAATATGGATCCAGATTTCCACATTAGCAAATGCCATGGATTATAACTGCTTTGTACACATATTTAGGGAATTTATATTTAATTTATTACAAAAATTGACAGTCACTAGGGTATGATAACTGAATAAGAAGGTGACTGTAGCTCTCACACTGAAGTTTAAAAAAAAACAAAAAATAATTAAGGCCTTTTACACATTTCTCCACTCCCTCTTTAAGATACCACAATTCAATATTGGGGGGGACTTCGCAATGTTTTTTTTTTACTTATTTATTTAAATACTTTTAAAAAAAAAACAATACATATTTTGATACGAAGCAAGATAATGTGCACAGCTGGGGGCTGCAGCCTGTAGCTGTCTGCTTTATCTATGCTGGGTATCAAAATATGTGGGACCCTCATTTTCTTCCCAATTATTTATTTATTTTTCTACTCCACTTCCTGATCTACACAGCTAGTGTGAGGGCAACCAATCACAGATGCTGGCACAGGGAGTGGGTGGGGGAAGCAGGACTGGAACCAATCATAGACACTGCTACAGAGGGTATGTCGGGAAAGCAGAGCATATTCATGAACGTTAATGATTGGACCAGGAAGCAATGTGACAGCCATGAGAAACTGCAAGTATAACTTTCCTGCTTTAATCCCCATAATACTGTGACAACATTATTCCCAGAAACCAACTGTGAGTCAGAAATGCACCCAGGCATCTTCTCCATGCTGTTCCCATTCAGTTTCAACATTTTTCCATCCATTGCAGAATTTTTACATCCCTCCCAGACCTACTTTCATGGTCCTCCAGTAATTTATTTGAGCTTGCCATTGACTTGCATTAGGTTCGTTATTCGGAACGAAGGCAGAAATATTAGAAATTATTAGGCACGAAGAATCTGAACCCGAATATTTGACTTTTTGCCTATCTCTAATAGTGACACCTGCCTTCACTGTAGAGCAAGTACCAGTTGCTTGAGGACAGCAGACATAAATTTGTTTACTGATATACTCTGTAATCAGAAGCGCTGATAGAAGGGTTGGTAATATGACACAACTAAACATAGCTGTGATATCCCTCTCCCCACACTGACTCATGCAGGAGATTAGATCAGGAGATCGGAGCTGTAGCATTACATCTCATACAATAAGAAACTTCCTCTAAGCTCTTGTATAGGCATGTTCTTACTTCTTTTGAGTGTTGCTGACTACTTACGATTAGTCAGGATCATAGAGGCAGAAGACTTAAGGCCCAGTCACACACAACGACTTACCAGCGATCCCGAAAATGATGCGACCTGATAGGGATCGCTGGTAAGTCACTGGGAGGTCGATGGTGAGATGCCACACAGTCAGACCTTACCAACGATGCAGGAATGATACAGGTCGCAGTAGCGACCTGTATAACGATCTCACCCTGTCACACAGTGTCAAACATAGTGATGTGTCCTGCCCAGTAGGACATCGCCTTTGAAGAAAATGGCCTGGACCATTCTGCAATGACCAGTGACCTCACAGCAGGGGCTGATCACTGGTAGATGTCACACATAGAAACCGTGACTCAGCAGTGATCTCGCTAGCGATCTCGTTATGTGTGATGGTACCTTAACACACGCCCAGTGAAAACTGTCTGATACTGCATCTTATAAAAAATTAACTTATTAGGTGCCAAATTTGATTTCTTATATTTCTGTAATGGAGTGGCTAAAAAATAATTAATGTTTTATTTCACACTGCAGCCACTATTACATCGTTTGTCCAGTTCAAAATGAAAAATTTGATGAAAGGTGCTCCTAAAACTTGTCAGGATGAGCCTTAATTTCTTTGACTAGAGCCCAGCATTAGCATACTTGTGTTTTCAGTTGGCTTGGTTAAAAATGAATCTTGAGGCCAAGCTGAATCCTATGTTCTCATCTTAATTTAATTTCAACAGAATCAGTACCCAACAATCTGTTATTCTTTCCTTTTTACTTACAAAAATAACTGTAATGGGGAGATACGGATAGTACAGGGGCTCCTTGGATGACCCTAGACTGGGGACCCTGTACTCTGCCTTATCCCGATGGTAGACTTAGTGGTAGTCAGGGTCGAGTATCCAACGTGGCCCTGTCTCCTGTCTTGGCCCTGATGACTATATCCCCACCATCCAGAGAACAAACCGGAACGGAGATCCCAAAAACCCGCCAAGTTATGACAAACAGGGGTAAAATAAAACTTCATACACACCAAAAACTTACACCAGGAACAATTAAGGAAATGCAGGTAAGGAATAATAAGTGAAAGGAGGTAATACAAAACACACAACTTGCACAAACCGCAGCAGAAAGCACAGCAGCAACCACTATGTCCTCTCTGCTCCCAGACTAGCTCCTAACTGAATAGAATAACCAGCAGAATACCCAAGAAGCAGAGGGCTTATATCCTGCATGGAAGTGATTAAGTGCTGACAGCTGAGCAAGTATGCTGCTGCCCAGAGGAGGAATTAACCCTTAATGTGCCCAAGGAAAAAAACTACATTTAAAGTGCATGGTTCCAAATGGTAAATGAGAAATCTGACCCTGAGCCTGTTCTTATACACGTGACAATAAAATCTTAATATCTTAGAAATAAATAACCCCCCCTTTATTCTGATTAAGGTTGTCAGATTAAGGGTATGTGCGCACGTTGCTTTTTACCTGCTTTTTACCTGCTTTTTTGCTGCTTTTTCTTCTGCGCTGTTTATTGCCAAAATGGATGTGTTCTTCTATTCAAGCAAAGTCTATGGGAATTTGGGTTTCTTGTTCACACTATGTTGTTCAAAATGCTGCCTTTTTGTGGCAGAACTTTGGTCAAAAACTCAGCTTTTCAAAGAAGCAACATGTCAATTGTTTTTGCCATTTGGGTTTTGCACTGCAAAGCTGAGTTTTTGACCAAAGTTCTGCCACAAAAAGGCAGCATTTTGAACAACATAGTGTGAACAAGAAACCCAAATTCCCATAGACTTTGCTTGAATAGAAGAACACATCCATTTTGGCATTAAACAGCGCAGAAGAAAAAGCAGCAAAAAGCAGGTAAAAAGCAACGTGCGCACATACCCTAATAAGAATCATAGATGGTCACCTTCCATACATGTACATATTTAATCTTCTTTGGGTGTTCATTTTTTGGGGCTCAGCAGCTCTATATTGTAAGGTATATTATCTACATTACATACAAATGAGTATTTATTTCACCCCTATATATACTTTCTTTTAGCTCACATATCACTCATTACCGGTGTGACTTGATCTGACGCTTTGTAGTTTAGTACCAATACCTTAATACTGGAAAAGGTCATTGACTTTATTCTTTTCCATGTATAAGTCAAATGATGTCAACCAGAAATGTGTATTACAAAAGTCACACAATGCCTTTCCGTGTACTGTGAAAGGTCATTAAATCTGCACACATCCAACCTAGAAATTATATAAGAGTGTCTACAGAGCTGACATCAACGGCGTCTAAATCTGCAGTTGTTTCTAATCATTGAGAAAAAGAACATAAATAAATTTAGTATCTTCAGAACTTTGGTCCCCTGCCCTGACCACCCGTCTTCCTGGTCATTCTGCCAGGTGCAGCCATCCAGGTGAAGAAGAAATGTAGCATTCACGTCTATATGAGTTAGCAGAGCAAGAGCACACACCTGTTTCTGTGACCCCAAAAAAGTGTATGAACAGAGCCACGTACAGTATAGACCAAAAGTTTGGACACACCTTCTCATTCAAAGAGTTTTCTATATTTTCAAGACTCTGAAAATTGTAGATTCACATTGAAGGCATCAAAACTATGAATTAAAACATGTGGAATGAAATACTTAAAGTGTGAAACTGAAAATATGTCTTATATTCTAGGTTCTTCAAAGTAGCCATCTTTTGCTTTGATTACTACCTTGCACACTCTTGACATTCTCTTGATGAGCTTCAAGAGGTAGTCACCGGAAATGGTTTTCCAACAGTCTTGAAGGAGTTCCCAGAAATGCTTAGCACTTGTTGGCCCTTTTGTCTTCACTCTGTGGTCCAGCTCACCCCAAACCATCTCGATTGGGTTCAGGTCTGGTGACTGTGGAGGCCAGGTCATCTGGCGTAGCACCCCATCACTCTCCTTCTTAGTCAAATAACTCTTACACAGCCTGGAGGTGTGTTTGGGGTCATTGTCCTGTTGAAAAATAAATGATGGTCCAACTAAACGCAAACCGGATGGAATAGCATGCCACTGCAAGATGCTGTGGTAGGCATGCTGGTTCTGTATGCCTTCAATTTTGAACAAATCCCCAACAGTTGCACCAGCAAAGCACCCCCACACCATCACACCTCCTCCTCCATGCTTCACGGTGGGAACCAGCCATGTAGAGTCCATCCGTTCACCTTTTCTACAAAAACACGGTGCTTGGATCCAAGATCTCAAATTTGGACTCATCAGACCAAAGCACAGATTTCCACTGGTCTGATTTCCATTCCTTGTGTTCTTTAGCCCAAACAAGTCTCTTCTGCTTGTTACCTATCCTTAGCAGTGGTTTTTTTAGCAGCTATTTTATCATGAAGGCCTGCTGCACAAAGTCCCCTCTTAATAGTTGTTCTAGAGATGAGGTGTGTCCAAACTTTTGGTCGGTACTGTACATGAGGGGCCAATCATTGTTATTAGTAAACATGAAATAATATGTAAATTGATACATCAGTAAAGTGGCATTAGTTTCAAGCACATGGCTCTCATGATACTCCAATGACATACTGATAGGAAGCTTAGATTGTGAGCCCCAATGGGGACAGTGATGAACACGTCTGTAAAGTGCTGTGGAATTAATGGCGCTATATAAGTGAAATAAATATATGAAAGCTGTGCCTAAGCAACCATAACACTCCTCACCCAGGAGGGAATAAACCATTTCCTGCCAACTCAAGAAACTGTAAATGGATCTTATTGTTGAATTAAAATGAATGGTGTCCTAAAAAAAATAGCAAGTTGTACCACCTAAAAACAAGCTATCAATGGAAAAATAAAAAACTTATTGATCTTAGAAGAGAAGTTCAAAACAAAGAGGAAAAACAAAAAATGGCTTGCTATTTTAAACAAAGTTCCTAAGGATGAGATTTTCTGCAGTATTTCTGCACAAATTAGCTAAATCAGATTATTTGTGTTTTTTCGTTGCATTTTTGGGAGCCTTTTTTTTACCATATATTTTTATCGTATTTTTTAAGCTGTGGATTTTTCTTTATTTTGTATGTTAGGTTTTAAAATAAGATGACATTGGGTTTTTAACTTCCTGTTAAGCGGGCTTTACACGCTACAATATCTTTAATGAATTATTGTCAGGGTCACGTTGTTTGTGATGCACATCCGGCGTCATTAACAATATTGCAGTGTGTAAAACTTAAGAGCAATCTGAAACGATCGCAAAAGAGGGCAAAATCGTTTGCCGCGGAGAGGTCGTCCTGAAATAAAAAATCGTTTTCTGCTTTTTAGCGATGTTGCTTGTCGTTCCTGCGGCAGCACACATCGCTATGTGTGACACCGCAAGAGCGACAAACATCTCCTTACCTGCCTCCACGGCAATGCGGAAGGAAGGAGGTGGGTGGGATGTTTACGTCCCTCTCCCCTCCGCCCCTCCGCTTCTATTGGACGGCTGTCGTGTGACTGCCGTACGACGGGGTGGGTGTTATCGCGCTCGACATCGCTAGCCGATGCTAGCGATGTCGCAGCCTGTAAACCCCGCTTTAGTGTCTGTAAAACCTGATTGCTAGTCATAGGTTTATTTCATGGGTTTTTAATGTGTTTCTGCTACGAAAATACATTAACCGGCTACTTGACTTTGATGTGGGTCAAACACTGAGCCCACATCTTTCCCTGCACATACCGGCTGATCTGATCATCTGACATGTGCCTCTAACAGCCACTGATGGATCGGAAATCCACCCACAATTAACTAGTTAAATCCCGCTGTCAATCTCTAACAGCGGGATATATTACGCACCGGTGGGAGTGCCATTACCCGATCCCATCGGCAGCCCCGTAACATGATCGCGGGGAGCTGATGAGTTGTCATGACAGCCAGGGGTCAACTGATGACCCCTGTGTCTCCCATGATGAACTTCCTGTGAATCCCCTCTGAGAGCTGATGTTCATTGGAGAGCATTATTTTTGCTGCAGTGTTTATGCTGATGTAGTGCTCTGTACAGCAAAAAGTATTGGAAGATCGCAGCCTCAAGTCCACTAAGGGGACTAGTATAAACAATAAAAAGTTTTAAAAAAAAGTTTTTAAAATTATGAAAAAAAATAAATTGAAATACTATGCACCAAAAATGACAAAAGTATTTTAGGAGTGATAAAATGACTCAAGGTCCTCATTCACACCCGTGATTCAATTACCACTAAATTATGGACAATAAGGCAATTTGGGGTATTTTATCAGAAAATGCTTTGAGGCCTATTAGACCTTCTCTAATCAATAATGGTCAGATTTGTACCTATGTAAATTTTTCTCTCAAAATCTGACTGTTTTACCTCAAATTTCTGGTCAAGTATCTGGCAAGAGTAGGGTATCGTATTATAACCCATCCTCACCATCAGACAAATACATGGACATTACCTCGAAAGTGGAATATAGGGTGCTCTGTAGAGATGTGATGTTTAAGTCTAATGTAATATGGAATGGTGTGCAGAGCATTGTTTTCCATGTTAAAAGGACCTTGTTACAAGACTTTGTGATATATGACCTGCACACTAATCTAATTGCAGATTGAAACCTGAGTGGAGGTGCTTTAATTACTATTGTTTGTGCCATTGCTGAAGGCTCCTATATTATCTTTGTATCCGTGTATTTTACCACAGAATGAATAATTGTTGATCCTTCTCTGTTTTAATGTATACACTTTATACTTTAATAAAAATTAGTTTGATTGCACTTAGCAAGATATAAATTGGTGTAATGACTCTGTTTCGTTCGAATTTAAAGGACAATAGGCAAGCAGCTTGGTGAGATGGCAACAACTGTTAGCACAATTATAAGAGAATGGAAGAAACTCAAGATGACTGCCAGTCTTACTCGGTCTGGGGCTCAATGCAAGATCTCACCTCGTGGGCTAAGGATGATTCTGAGAAAGGTCAGGAATCAGCTCAGAACTATATGGCAGGAAGTGGTCAATGATGTGAAGAGAGCTGGTACCACAGTCTAAAAGATTATCGTTAGTAACATTTTTGTAAACAATTCCAATTGTATAAATTATTATTATTCTAAGATCTAATGATTAAAATCAACTTTGATATTAGCTTTGTTAGTGGGAACACCCTTTTAAGTACTCAGGTGTCTTACCTAGGATCCCAAAATCAGCCACTTGGACAACAAAAGCCTCACAATTCTATGTAACATTTCACAATTTTACCTTTCTAAATGTTTCTCAAGTCTAGCTTCTGTTAACTCATATTAATTAAACTTTCAAGTATATAGTATACAGTGTATCACTTTGATCTACTGATTTTATGCAGTCTGCTACAAATACTTCATTATTGGTCATTCAGTGTTTAATACCATCTCATAATATAGAAAGATTTACGCACATTTATCAGAATGCTGCTTAGGTCTCTCTCCTTCTTGATTGATGGTAGTCTAAAAATGCTGATCGATCTGATCAACAGCGTCAGCCTCTAAAAGATTGGGCAGATAATAATGGCATGTTTGAGTAATAGATTCACTTTTAAATGTCAAGCTGCCATGTTATCGTGGGCTAATGTTAGCATTTATAGCACATTAATGCACAGGTACAGATACTAAAAAAGAAAAAAAAAATAATAAACTATACCGGATATCACAAAAGTGAATACACCTCTCACAGCTTTGTAAATATTTAATTATATCTTTTCATGGGACAAAACTGCAGATATGACACTTTAATAAAATGTATAGCAGTCACTGTATAATAGTGTATATTTGGTGTGCCCTGTAAATAACTCAACACACAGCCATTAATATCAAAACCGCTGGCAACAAAAAATAGCCAAATTGTGCCCAAAGTGTCAATATTTTGTGTGTCCACCAAAATTTCCAAGCACTGCCTTAACTCTCTTGGGCATGGAGAAATGCATGACCAGTCCAGCACCTTTAGCCTTATTTTCTTTAGCAAGACAGTGGTCATCTTGGAGATATATTTGGGTTTGTTATCATGTTGGAATACTGCCCTATACCCCAGTTTTCAAAAGGAGTGGATCATGCTCTTCTTCAGTATGCCACAGTTCATGTTGGCATTCATGGTTCCCTGAGTAAATTGTAGCTCCCGACAGCTGCAGCACTCGTGCAGCCCCAAACCATGACACGCTCACCACCATGCTTGACTGTAGGCAAGACACTTGTGTTTGTACTCATCTGGTTGTCACCACACATACTTGACACCATCAGAACCAAATAAGTTTATCTTGATCTTCTCAATCCAGAGGAAATAGATCCAGTAATCCAAGTCCTTATTCTGCTTGTCTCCAGTAAACTGTTTGCAGACTTTCTTGTGCACCATCTTTAGAAGAGGCTTAATTTTGGGACTTCAGCCATGCAGACCAATTTGATGCAGTGTGCAGCATGAGGTCTGAGCACTAACAAGGCTGACTCCCCACTACTTTAACCTCTGAAGCAATGCTTGTAGCACTCATAAGTCTATTTTGAGAAGACAACCTCTAGAAATTACTCTGTGCACTTGCACTCAATTTCTTTGGTCGACCATACTGAGGCCTGTACAGAATGGAACCTGTGTTGTTAAATCACTGAATAGTCTTGGCCACCATGCATTTTCCAGGTCTTGGCTATCGTCCTTTAGTCTAGCCCATCTTTATGTAGAGCAACAATTCTTTTTTCAGATCCTCAGAGAATTCTTTGCCAACAGGTGCCATGTTGATGTTTCAGTGACCAATATGAGAGTGTGTGAGCGATAACACCAAATTTGACACACCTGTTCCCTGTGACCTTGTGACACTAAGGAGTCACATGACACCTGGTGGGGAAAATGGCTAACTGGGCACGATATGTCCATTTTCACTTAGGGGTGTAGCTGGGTCAACTCCTACACTCACCTGAGGCTGATCCCTGCACTTCCTAACGTCACTATACGGATCACGTGCCTAGACCCTCACTTGCCTTTAAGTCCCACTGATTAGTGAGAATGCCAGTGAGAGAACTATTCTCACCACTGCAATAATCCAACACAAGGGTAGGGAGACAGACAGGAGGAAATAGACACAAATAGGAAAATATTCCAAGCAACTCCAATGCAGCTAACAGCTGCAATTATTATGAAACTTTAGCTTCTTCAGAGACTGTCTCCTTCCAAAGTGGACAGCTTAGATATGAGAATCTATAACCGACATCAGATGTTAAGACATGTGACTATCTATAGTAAAGGGGACTGGTCACAAAGGGCTGCACCTGAGATTTAAGGCTTCCAAGAATAGCCAGATAGGAAAGAGTCTTTAAATCCTACAGCAACAAAAGAAAGCAAATACTGTAGATTTAATCATAAGGTACAGATCTGCGCACAATAATGTGCTGTGACCTTCTGGTTCAAGACTCACCAGAGATCCTACCAGAGCGAGGCACACTCATAACAGTGTGTCGCCCTGGGCAAGCCAGGGGACACAGATAACAACACCACTACACCCCACACTCCAGGTAGGCACACCTGCTAACCAGAAATCCTTGTTGCCTCCCTCCAGGAGTCTGTGATGCACACCAGGCCCACCAAGGAGCTCACAACTCTGGAGGCAGGAAGTTACCAGGCAGTCGAGTCAGAGACATGAAGGAGTGAACAGCAGATTAGCCCGGGGAGGGCAAGAGTGAAGTCCAGTGAAGGGCTAGAGTAAACAGAGAAGTGAAAGTGGTGAAAGTAAAGAAGCAAGCAAAGTGACAGAAGGACAGAAAGCCTGAGAGCCCAGCTGTGTGTAGGGCTAGAACAGCAAGGTCAGCGACGGCGGTGACTGTCCGGAGTGGGACAGTTCGGAAGTTCCTGGAAGGACCCCGTTGGCTGTGTGCCCGGTGGTCTGGAGCAGTGTTCCGAAGGACAGTCAGCACCAGGGCAGGGGCCTCTCGGACCCCGGCAAGGCTAGGAGTCGCCCAATTTGCCGAATCCGTCAGTGACGGGGACGCAGATCCCCCAACAACAAAGTCCCGATTGACGGCAACAGCCCGACCATTAACGGGGAGACACCGCCACCGCCAAGGCACCAGTTTCCCCAGGGCCAGCGCCTGCGGGCAAAGTGTAGAGCTCCTCCGGCCCAGATTGCAGTCGGGGAGCGGGTAACCGGAGGGAATCCACCGATACCACCAGACCACACAGGTGCAAGGAAGAGAGAAGTCACCGCCACCTACCGGGAGTGCAGGTGCAGCCGTCTGTGGGACCGTCCTACCAGCCGTTGGTTTACCGTACAAACTGTGTCCGTGTCAGGCTGAGTGAGTACCATAGTGCCGCAAGGCACAGCGCTGCCCCCGCGTCCCTGCGCCCTCCAGGCCCTACACTTTACATCTCTTCACCGGGCCCCGGGATCACCAACCCCTACCCACGGAGGGGCAACACAACACCTGGCTGCTCCCATCACCATCCCCGGGACCCTCACACTGAGCAGCGGTGGTGCCATCACCACAACCGTGGGTGGCGTCACGAACTATAATCCCAACAAACAACCCCCTTTTCACTCACGGGCGAGGAGTGCCGCTCGAGACACCCCGGGATCCGGCCCGCAGCTCGAGCCACCAGGAGCAACTGCCGGACCCGAGCAGAAGGGGTGAGCGCGGTGTGCTGACACCCTCCTCCCCGCCCGCGACAACTTGGTGTCACGAACAGGATCTTACCGCTCTGCCGTCAGGTAGAGGTGCGCCTTGTTACCGCCGGAGGTATCCGGCAGAAAAATTTCAGAAGCCGCCATCTTTGGCGCGAAAAGTTCCCGCTCGAGCGTCTTCTCGAGCAGTAGAGGCGCGAAGGCCAAAACCCCGCCCCGAGAGAGGAGGGGCCGGAAAGAGCTAAGGGGGACGCGATGGCGGCTGGACGCATGTAGCCGCGGCTACAGAAGCAGGGACGCCAGGACTCTGCGGCCATTTACTGGTTCCTGGAAGAAGCCGCTGCTAAGGATGCTGAGTCCGACCAACAACACCGTGGTCCCCGCGCCTTGCATCGCGGCGCGGGTGGAAGTCCGGACCGTCCAGCTAAGCAGCCGTCTGCAGGTCCGCATGCAGCTCCTCCTGGAGGAGTGGGAGGCCGACATGGTGGAAGTGGTGGCGGCCATACGGAGACGCAAGGTGGAGGGAGTCTTGGAAGGGAGGGTAAGTGACCCACGCCCCTGTGCCCCTAGTGGGTCGGTCATCGCGGCTGAGGGACCCGGTCCATACCCGCTCGCCCTGCTACCTCCCCCGCCACCCGTGTTTGCTGCTGCTGCCCCGCCACTAGGCCCGCTACCACCACCACCGGTAGCGGTACCCTGCCAATCCGCCCCGGCGGACCGACCTGCAGCAGAAGCTCGTGACCATTCTGATACACTCCCCTGGGAGAAGCCGAAGGCTGAGGCCGTCAGCAAAGATGCACCGGAGGCACGGCAGGGATGCAGCTGCCAGGAGGCAGAGGAGGCCATGTCACAGCGGGGTCCCTCGTTACTGAAGGTGCCGGTCGTAGCCGACACGGAGGGACTCTGGCTGGGTCCGTCCCCCGCACACGCTGAACCGGAGCAAACAGAAAGTGCTCCCGGCTGGGAGCGGCGGCAACAGCAGCTGCGCAGGAAGATCGATGCCCGGAAGGGGTGTAGAGCGGATGTGCATGCCCGCATGTATATGGAAGAAGATCGCCTGCAGCGAGCTACCATTGGGGTCCAGAGCGGTGCACCATGTGAAGGTGGCACTAGAGCCCCACGAGTGAGAATGGACTGTTGAGCCGCAAAAGACAGCGGATGCCCGCTGCAGCAGTCCCCGTTGGGACCACCTGCTTGTTGTTTGAAAAGTTGAAAGATGATGAAAAATGATTATCCGAGTTTTTACCTGATTTGCTTGTGTGATTAGCAACCGGCTGGAGCCGGCACCGTTGTCCCCGTGGGGACCGTTAAAAGTTTATATGCATGGGAACTATCCATGGACAAGCCCGTGAACTTGCAGGGCACCACAAACGTTAAGTGGCTTGTAAATATGTTGGGTACCGTTACCGTTTCCGCATGCCGCCTCCGGAGAGGCAGGTTGGAGGGAGGGCCCTGAGCAGAGCAGGCCAGGGCCCAGCCACCAAAGGGACCGGTGGCTACCCTCTGGAGGGAAGGACAGATCCCGCTCGGGTACCGTGTGCTGGACTGTGGGTCAAGGGGTGCTGCCTGGGTTTTAGGGGCAGCATCAGGGCCAGGTTGCTTGGGTGGGAGAGAGCGGAAACCGTGACCGTACACCGTTGAAACGTTAAAAGTAAAATGTGCCTCCCGTCTTGGGAAGAGTTGATTGAAAATGCTTATGTTATGTTTAACCCTGTTATCCCCTTTTTACAGAAAAATAAAACCGGTGTAGGACGGCAGCCCGCGGACGGTCTGCATTTTGCTAAGGGGGAATGTGTCGCCCTGGGCAAGCCAGGGGACACAGATAACAACACCACTACACCCCACACTCCAGGTAGGCACACCTGCTAACCAGAAATCCTTGTTGCCTCCCTCCAGGAGTCTGTGATGCACACCAGGGGGTGGGCCAGGCGGTTGGCTCCGCCCACCAAGGAGCTCACAACTCTGGAGGCAGGAAGTTACCAGGCAGTCGAGTCAGAGACATGAAGGAGTGAACAGCAGATTAGCCCGGGGAGGGCAAGAGTGAAGTCCAGTGAAGGGCTAGAGTAAACAGAGAAGTGAAAGTGGTGAAAGTAAAGAAGCAAGCAAAGTGACAGAAGGACAGAAAGCCTGAGAGCCCAGCTGTGTGTAGGGCTAGAACAGCAAGGTCAGCGACGGCGGTGACTGTCCGGAGTGGGACAGTTCGGAAGTTCCTGGAAGGACCCCGTTGGCTGTGTGCCCGGTGGTCTGGAGCAGTGTTCCGAAGGACAGTCAGCACCAGGGCAGGGGCCTCTCGGACCCCGGCAAGGCTAGGAGTCGCCCAATTTGCCGAATCCGTCAGTGACGGGGACGCAGATCCCCCAACAACAAAGTCCCGATTGACGGCAACAGCCCGACCATTAACAGGGAGACACCGCCACCGCCAAGGCACCAGTTTCCCCAGGGCCAGCGCCTGCGGGCAAAGTGTAGAGCTCCTCCGGCCCAGATTGCAGTCGGGGAGCGGGTAACCGGAGGGAATCCACCGATACCACCAGACCACACAGGTGCAAGGAAGAGAGAAGTCACCGCCACCTACCGGGAGTGCAGGTGCAGCCGTCTGTGGGACCGTCCTACCAGCCGTTGGTTTACCGTACAAACTGTGTCCGTGTCAGGCTGAGTGAGTACCATAGTGCCGCAAGGCACAGCGCTGCCCCCACGTCCCTGCGCCCTCCAGGCCCTACACTTTACATCTCTTCACCGGGCCCCGGGATCACCAACCCCTACCCACGGAGGGGCAACACAACACCTGGCTGCTCCCATCACCATCCCCGGGACCCTCACACTGAGCAGCGGTGGTGCCATCACCACAACCGTGGGTGGCGTCACGAACTATAATCCCAACAAACAACCCCCTTTTCACTCACGGGCGAGGAGTGCCGCTCGAGACACCCCGGGATCCGGCCCGCAGCTCGAGCCACCAGGAGCAACTGCCGGACCCGAGCAGAAGGGGTGAGCGCGGTGTGCTGACACCCTCCTCCCCGCCCGCGACAACAGCACTGTATGTGTCATGGAAAATACTTGCTTATACTTCTTTAGCTAACTGCAGTGAACTTGTATGTCAATTTTTTAAACTCTTCTCATCAGAAGATGCTCATGTTTAGGAGTTAACTTTCTTGGTCGGCTTGGACATCTCTGTTAGATGGTTGTAGATGCTGAACTTGTATTCTTCACCTTTTTTATGAAAAGAAATTATTTTCTTTCTCAGGTGTGACATTTCTCTTACATGTTGTGCCACTGCTGACAGCATGAAATTAATTGGAAGCAGTTTTCTTTGTTAGTCAACTGTCTGCTAAACACCTATTTAATGATTACATTTATCAAAAGTTGAATCCTTGTTATTTGTAGTTTTGAAGGGTAAACTTTAGTTTTGTTCCAAACATTATCTTTGGGGTGTACTCATTTTTACAATCTAGTCTTATTTTCTAGATGTGCAAGATACCAAGTTTTCTTGGCAATTAATGGCCCACATTCATAGGAGTATTTTGTAGTATGGAATTCTATAGAAAATCTTGATTCTGAAAGGAAACTAAAGGTGTTCCTACAAATATATTGGGGTGTACTCATTTAAGCTAAGTGCTCTATATATTAGCACTAGTCTATAATCAATACTCATAATATTCCATTTTATTTATCCTACCTGCGCTTAGAACTCATTTCATGGAGGGGTTGTAAGCTAGGCTGTGGGATTCTCTGGTGCAATACTCCGCCCCGGAGTAGTTTGAGGCCGTCATGGCTCTTGCTATATGAGTAGATCATCATCTCAGGGAGAGATCCTCTAGGACCCTGTCCCCTGTCATTTTCTCCAGGGAACATTTTTCACTGGTGCAAGCCGACGTACCTATGCAGTTGGGGGGAGCCTCCCCTCAGACGGAGTCGCTTGCAGTTTGATGTGGGTCTGGGTCCTGTTTCTACTGTGGGGAAAAGGGTCATTACATCGGGGCCTGTCTTATAAGATGTAAGTCCAGTCCATCAGGCAGTAAGCCAAGTCCATCTGGCAGCAAACCGCGTCCTCCAGGTCGGGGGAAGGGGAAACGACCAGGCTGTGTGTGCCGCCCCTGCAGCGGTTGAACTGCTCGGTTCCAGGGTCTGCTGTGGCTCTTGGTTCTCTGGACCTGGGGGCTCACGGCCACTTCAAATGAAAAGGGGGTATTTACAGGGGATAAGAGTTTGTGACGCCATACGTGGTGTGCGGCAAGGGAGTACCACCGCTGCCGATGGGAGTACCCGGGGAAGATGGAGTCGGGCAGCCAGATGACGTTCCCTCCATGGGTAGGGTAGGCTCCGGTACTCTGGATGAGGGAGGTGTAGTGGAACATGGTGCAGATTGGAAGCAGGAGAGGACAGCGTACTCACTCAGTCAATGTTGGTAGTGATGCGACCTCAAAGCAGACTTTGATACAAAGGTAAACCAAGTCTCTGGGTGCCACTGCCACTTCAGGGGAGCTAGTCCGGGAGTCCACTCCCTTTGGTATTGCCAGTGATCTGTACCTTGCCTCCATGCACTGTATTTTACATGTTCTGCTAAGTGCTCCCTATGCTTGAAGCTGTCGGGGTCCCGTTAGCCCACCTTTAAGTAGGCAAGCTGTGCTCTCGATGGCTGACACTTGAGATTTCAGTGGGCTGGATCAGCTGGAAAGCCCTATCCCCCTCGTTGTGTTGATGCCTTTGATCTCTGAGCTCTTGGGGAAAGTTCATAAAGAGACTGTCCTCCACAGGTTAGTTATCAGGTTGCGTAAAGCTACTCCGTGATCTAGGGTCCAGTACCCCGCCGTGCTCAGTACCGGTTCGGTTGCTAGGTACTCCGGTGCCGACTGTTCCCCTAAACTAAGCCGGGCACCCTTTTCCAGCACCCTGCGACCAGGTCTCTGACTCCTCCGGTCCCAGACCACCATCTGCGACCTAGCTAACATCTTCCAGGGAGCTCCAACTCCCCCTAGCTCCTCACTCACTGAGGGCTACCACTCAACTGACTCTGCCCCTCCCACCAGTCTGTCTGACCCCTAGGCGGGTGGCCCTGTTCCAGCTAGACCACCCACTGGTGTGCTTGACAGGGTGGGGTGTGAGGTATAACTAGGATTTGCATGCTGATGGAGCAATACCAAAAGACAGGATCCCAGAACCATGGGGGGTTGAGTCCTTCTTGCTTTGCGCAGACTCAGGGTCTGATACTTGGTGCTCTGACAAGGTCTATTCCCATCCAGGCTATTGACTCAGCTCCAGTCAACCAAAGAAAGTTTACTCATACCGTGCCTAACATCAACCTGCGGGTGGGCTTGGTTCTTAGGAAACGTTTATCCTGCTATGTCTTGGAGGGTTTGCCCACTCCTATCGTGTTGTGGCTTCCCTGGTTTAAGCGGCTGATAGACTTACAGTCAGAGGAAGTTGTCAGCTGGGATAGTATTTGTGAGACTAATGCCGGCGTCACACGGGATGATTTATCGTGCAATTGCACGAGCGATCGTACCCGCCCCCGTCATTTGTGCGTTACGGGCAATTAGTTGCCCGTGGCACACAAAGTCGTTAACCCCCTGTCACACGCACTTACCTCCCGGGCGCCGTCGCTGTGGACGGCGAACATCCTCTTCCTGAAGGGGGAGGGACGTTCGGCATCACAGTGACGTCACACGGCAGCCGGCCAATAGAAGCGGAGGGGCGGAGATGAGCGAGACGTAACATCCCGCCCACCTCCTTCCTTCCGCATTGCCGGCGGGACGCAGGTAAGCTGCGTTCGTTGTTCCCGAGGTGTCACACGGAGCGACGTGTGCTGCCACAGGAACGATGAACAACCGGAGCACAGAAGAAGGACCGATATTTTGAAAATGAACGGCGTGTCAACGAGCAATGATAAGGTGAGTATTTTTGCTCGTTCACAGTCGTTCGGGGGTGTCACGCGGTACGATATTTCTGACGATGCTGGATGTGCATCACTAACGACGTGACCCCGACGACATATCACCCGATATATCGTACCGTGTGACGCCGGCATAAGTGTCTGTGTGCTACCATTGCTGCCATACTTATTAAACACCGTTCACCCTGCCCACCAGTATTGACCTCTAAAGTATCAAATAAAAGTAAGGGTACACTACTCCCCCACCTCAGGGTAGGAGTAGGCCTCAGTGCGGCCCCTGTAGAGATGATCGGGGGAGGGTAGTCATTCCCACTAAGTGTGCGGTACCGGAGCGTAAGGTGGTGAATGGATGGAGCGACTCATCTGTTGTCAGTTCAGTCTTGAGTGTTTCCGCTATTTCCAGGTGCACACGTGCTAATAAACCTTCAGGTCCAGACCTGGCTTAAAATGACTATGTATGTGTGTCCACTAGAAACACCAGGTGGAAGCTTGTGTCTGGGGCTTTAGACTCCAGGTTTGTCGGTCCTTTTAGGATGACTAACATTCTTAACCCTATGGCCGTACAAGCTGGAGCTTCCCCAGCACTTAAAAGACAGGTCTTTGATACGGAAGTGTTTGTCGCCTCCTACTGGTAACCGGAGGGACCTGTTCTCATTTGAGATGAACGATGTAACCAGTCATGAGAGTCCAGAGGCCTCTCTTTAAAAGGGGGGTACTGTCACGATTGTCTCCTTGTTTTTTGAGACTAGTGGCAGCTTGAGTTCTGGCGCCCCTTATCTCTAGGGTGCTGCATTGAAATGTCATTTAATTTCCTTTGGTACTGAAGGAGTTAATGACAGTTTTTCTGTTTACAGCTCTCCTGCAGTTGAGGTCATCTGCACCTGCTTTGTAGTCACACCCCCTTGTGCTTAAATAGCCAGGTCTCCCATTAAGCTTTGTTGACTACTCAAATCATTTGTAGGAAGCCGCCTTGGGGGAAGGAAACTGCTACGATTTGTCCTGAAGTCGTATACTCTCCTCTATTGGTTCTTTACTCCCTGTTTGTCTCACTACCCTTTTGTCTCTTTAGTGCGGTGGTAGGTCTAGTGAACCTCACCTGCCTCTCACTAATCAGAGCCTCTATAGGGTTTCTTAGGGACCCGGGTGCTGCTCGGCAACAGTTACAGTTATAGGGACTGGTTAAGAAAGCAGGGACAACTCATGTGAGGTTAGGAGGTGACCATCTACCCTCTCACTAGTGCCAGGGCCCACCATTGTTATTGTGTCCTTGGTGTTTCCCCCTTGCCTGTGGTGTTGTTTGGATGTTTTTTTGTTGCGCGTCAGACCTTGATTGGTCTTAACGCGCTCGCAATGCCGTTGCGTGACAATTACAGGACATGTGACTCAGAATGAAGGGTTAGGACTGGAGCTAATATAATTTATGCATTTTTATTTTCATACTATTGAAAGTGTAGGGGTCTATTACATGGATTAAACAGAGTAATACACTCATTTGTGCAGTCTGATTGCCACAATATATGCATGAGCAGGAAGACATAAAACTTCCCAATTTCCCAGAGGTCTCCTTGTAGAGTTGTAAGATTATTGTCATTTGCATCCCTTAAAGACCTCATTGAAATTATACAAACAGGCTGAAAACTTAATGGTAAAAATTATATTGCTCAGAGAACTTCAACTTTTTTGGCAACAGGCAATACCAGATTGCTAACAGCAAATGACGTAGATTTTAATCAGGGTTTAGTAATGAGAATTTCAAACCAGCCTTGTGCCTCTTGGGAGAAAGCAAATCAGAGGAACGTTGCAACGTATGTAAAACATGATTGCATTTTCCTAATAAACACATAGTAGATATTAAACAATAGATAGGAAAATGTTGTCTTTGAAGTTAGAAGCAAACATGCCATTAATTTGATATATTAGTAAACCTGCTAAAGATGCTCAAAAATAGAATCAGTAGAGATTTGTCTCAAGGGACCCTATTAAAATATTGTATTTATTATTTGAAAATTTTATCTTGGAAATTCTCAAAGCTGTCTTATTTAGTAATGCAGTTTATACTTGTATAGAAAGGAAATGCGTGGACTTCATTGGGAGCCATCGGTTGCCATAAATTTTACAGGTTAACATTTATCTAAAAGTACATCAGTAGCATTATTTTTGACTGTTTTTTCCATGCATATTGGTTGTTCCATTAAAAATTCTACTGTTACCATTGAGAACAGACAATGATTCATCTCTAGAGATGAGCAGACCCATGGAGCTTTGAGTTAGATGAATTCACACAGACTAGAAAATAAAGTTTGGTTTGGGAACCGAACTTGACTCAAACTTGGCCATGGACAACAACACCCATACAAGTCAATGGAGACCCAAATTTATGTTCTGAAAAATTCTTGTAAAATGGTCAGGGTATAAGGGCTAGGGGGTTGCAAAAGGAAGTAAAATGGCAGTACGAGCAGGACAGTTATACATGCTGTGCTTCTCAGAATATAACAGAGCAGTCAGACACATTTCTTGGCCCGCTCTTGAAACTTCATGAATATTTACTGCTTTACTCACCCACCCTCTGTGCCAGCATCTGTGATTGGTTACAGGATGCTATACACATCCCCCGCCCTCTGTGTTGGCATATGTGATTGGTTGCAGACCACTTTGCTGCTCATAGTGTAAAAAGGAATAAATCATTAAAAAAAAAAAGGCATAGGGACCCCCTATTTTTTTTATAACCAGCCATGGTAAAGCTGACAGCTGGGGGTTGGAATTATCAGGGTGAGAAGAAACATAGTTATTGGCCTGTCACAGCAAAAAATACTGGCCTACAGAACCCCCAGAATTGGCGCATCCATTTGATGTGCCAATTCAGGTGCTTTACTTGACTCATCCCAAATGCCCTGGTGCGGCGGCAATTGGGATAATATACAGTGTTGATTATAGCTGTGATTTTTCAAAAATAATTTGATGCTCCAATTCTGGGACAAATGCAGGTTGCTATTTTTAGGCTGGATCGGGTCAATAGTCATGGCCCTTCCCATAATACCAACCCCTAACTGTCAGCGTTACCTTGGCTGTTTATAAAAAAGGGGGGACTGCACACTGTATATTTAAATAATTAACAAAAAACAGCTTGGGATCCCCTTTATTTTTGATAACCAGTCAAGATAAAGCTGACACCTGGAGGTTGTGTAGCGCTCCTGAAGCCCTCAGGGTGCTACAAGGTTCTGCATCCCCACCAGGATGCAGGGCCTATCCCCTTAGGGACCCAGAACCCCAGTGCCGGTAACACTATAAACCCAGGTAATCCCAGTTTTCCCCAACAATCCCTCATACAATGGTACCTAGCTAGGATGGGACCAATGAATGGAGCCACTCCAGTCCACTAGTTGACCAGCTGGGAGGGGCAGACTGGGGAAAGTAGTGAGATAGAGTTGACAGTGGAGGTGTAAAGGTGTGACTGAGCAACGTCCTGACTCATGTTGACGGTGACCTAGTACCCAGGAGAAGTGGTTGCCGGTGGAGTACGGTGGAGTACTCCCGGAACTATGCACCGACCGGTTAAAGGACCCTAGGACTGGAAAGAGCTTCAAGCCGACCTGTTAACACCTCCACAGGAAAGGGGACCATCAAAGACCTTGTTGACCCTAAAGAATCCGAAGACACAGTAGCAAAGGGAGAACCGGGGACAGGACCAGAGACTCCTTCCCCACAGAGTTCACGCTACCGTCAGGCGGACAGACATGGACAAACCATCCAGAGGCCATCCTGTACCGGGAAGCACTGCCTGGCTGGAAGGAGAATTAGCCCGGTTTTGCATCCGGGTGCGGGTACAGTCTCTTCAACAGGTCGTGGACTGGAAAGAAGAGGTGCTGAGAATGGTAGCAGCAGTGTGGGCCCACGAGAATCAGGTCGTGCACATAGAGCAGCGCCGGCAGGTAGGAACGCAGACTCTTTTAACTTTACTGACCCACCCGGAGGTGGGACCCATCTCCAATCTGGTTGGGAAGCACCAGCCGGCCCAGCTTCCAGAGGCCATACCATTGCCGGCAACATCGCTTCTATCCCCAGTTGTGGACCAGACTCCCGGGATGTGTTGTGTTTGTTCCTGGAGTGCTGATCCCAGGAGGCCAAGTGAACCAGATGGCCCCTACTCAGCAGCATGGTAGCTATGACCTGCTATGCTACCAGTTTGTTACTGTTGACTGTTCCAGTTGATGTTGTGTAATGGAAATGTTGATTTAACCTGCCTTTTGAGTGTTTTGAAAATGGACAATTGAAAAGTTACCAGTTTTCATATTTTTGATATAAAAATGGACCCAGGCTACAGGATTGGCAGAAGAAAACACAAACTTGTATTCTTGTAAATAGTTGCACCAGTTGTGCCCCACCAGGGTACACTCATCCAGCGGACATTGCTGAGAGCACCGCCACCAGGAGAGGCCGGGTGCAGGAAAGGTCTGTGGCAGAGGTGGTCGAGACCTGATCACTAATGAAACCGGTGACCTGCCTCCTTAGAAGGGTTCTGGGACCAGGATCTTTGGGTGGTGGGTGCATGGAGGGATACCCAGGTTGTAACGTTAAAGTAATGAACCTCCCCTGTGTGGGATGGACCTGTTTATATTTACCTGTTGAAAATAGAAGAAAAAAATATGTAACCAGTTTTACCTTGCAGACCGAGGACGTTCTGGAATTAACCAAGGGGAAATGTAGCACTCCTGAAGCCCTCAGGGTGCTACAAGGTTCTGTATCCCCACCAGGATGCAGGGCCTATCCCTTTAGGGACCCAGAACCACAGTGCCGGTAATACCAAAAACCCAGGTAATCCCAGTTTTCCCCAACAATCACCCATGCAATGGTACCTAGCTTGGGTGGGACCAATGGATGGTCGCCTAGAGGTGGAGCCAGTCCAGTCCACTAGTTGACCAGGTGGGAGGGGCAGTCTGGGGAGAATAGTGAGATAGAGTTGACAGTGGAGGTGTAAAGGTGTGACTGAGCAACGTCCTGACTTGGGTTGACGGTGACCTAGTACCCAGGAGAAGTGGTTGCAGGTGGAGTATGGTGGAGTACTCTTGGAACTATGCACTGGTGGGATACAGGACCTTAGGACAGGAAAGAGCTTCAAGCCGACCTGTTAACACCTGCACAGCAAAGGGGACCATCAAGGACCTTGTTGACCCTAAAGAATCCGAAGACTCAGTAGCAAAGGGAGAACCAGGGACAGGACCAGAGACTCCAATCCCACAGAGTTCATGCTACCGTCAGGCGGACAGAAGTGGACAAATCACAGACCGGGGATACCCTGTGTTCCATTCCATGGGGACACTCACACTTACCAGAGACAGGTGCAGGGGAAGAAGGTACCAGAGTACCAGACTGGCACTGGGACGAAGGGGACCTGGAGGCAAAACCAGCTGGCCTCGGCAACCAGTTACCATCTCAGCAGTGAGTAAACCAGTTGCACTGAATACCTGTCTGGACTCCTTCTTCCCACTCCCACCGCACCATACACCTGCTGGGGCAATACTTTACTTGAGGAGGGACTACCATACTAGCTGCTTATACCATCAGCCCCAGTAGAGACATTTTGCAGTGGCAGCTCCCTACACTTAGCCGCAACACCGCAAGTGACACACAAATAACTTAGATTCACCAATCACCTGTAAATATCCCCATTACAAAAAGGGCCCAGGGCATGGAACCGGGTAACGGACACCATCGTGACATTTCCAAGATGTACACTGCCCGAAACCGAGTACCCCATATCCCTGGGTTCTACAGTTGCAGTCTGTAGTTGTCTGTTTTACCAATGCTGGGTATCAAAAATAGGGCAGGAGTCCACGCCCTTTTAATTTTTTTTTTATTATTAGTATTTTTACAGTGGTACTTGCCATGGCTGTGATGGGCCGTAAGTGCTCACAGCGGAAAAGCTTGCTGATTGGCTGATCTGCAGCCTTTCAACAAGCTTTATTCAGATGAGAAGCCCAAATCAGAATCGGACGTACAGGTACATTTCTGAGTTCGGGTATAGGGCCCGAACACCCGTTGTTTCTTACAAACCAGACACTTTACAGTTCGGGTTCACTGATCCCTATTCATTTCTACTTCACAGTCAGACATGGCATTACAGTTGCTTTTTTTGTAGATGATTAAAGGGAACCTGTCACTAGTGATGAGCGAGTACTAAAAAGCTCGGGTGCTCGAAGCTCGGGCCGAGCCTCCCAAGATACTCGTGTACTCGGGCCGAGCAACGAGCCCAATGTTATCCTATGGGAGACCCGAGTATTTTTGTGAAATGACCCCCCGGCAGCATGGAGAAACCCTAAAAATGGCACAAAAGTCTCAGAAGAGTGCTCAAATGACATGGCAACAGCATGGGGAAGACCCCTTGAAGCATTTATCACTCAAAAGTCACAGCTGTGAACAATTTTGTCCGCGTTTTACGCCATTTTTACGGACTCACCAGAAAACCTTCCAAAATGACCCCAAAATGATTTTTCATGGCGGAAATGTTAAGGGCACATACCCAATAGTGAGATAGAGCTGGTGTATGTTACTTTTTGAGATTAATACATGAAAGATTTTACGTGAAAACATTGTGTGGCACTCCGATGTCCCTGAGAAGAGACGTACATGAAGGCCTCTTGAGTCTAATGTGCCCATTTTGAGGAAGTGAGTCTTTGTAGTATTTTCCTTTGCCAGGGCAGTCCAAAATTGTGAGGTTCACCAATGCCCCTGCATACAGACGTGCATGAGGGCCTGTAAACCTGAAGTGCCCATTGTAAGGAAGTGGGTCTATTGTAGTATAGCCCTTAGGCAGGGCAGCCAAAAATTGGGAGGCTCCACGTTGTCCCTGGATAGAGACGTGCATGAGGGCCTGTAAACCTGAAGTGCCCATTGGAAGGAAGTGGGTCTATTGTAGTATAGCCCTTAGGCAGGGCAGCCAAAAATTGGGAGGCTCCACGTTGTCCCTGGATAGAGACGTGCATGAGGGCCTGTAAACCTGAAGTGCCCATTGTAAGGAAGTGGGTCTATTGTAGTATAGCCCTTAGCCAGGGCAGCCAAAAATTGGGAGGCTCCACGTTGTCCCTGGATAGAGACGTGCATGAGGGCCTGTAAACCTGAAGTGCCCATTGGAAGGAAGTGGGTCTATTGTAGTATAGCCCTTAGGCAGGGCAGCCAAAAATTGGGAGGCTCCACGTTGTCCCTGGATAGAGACGTGCATGAGGGCCTGTAAACCTGAAGTGCCCATTGTCAGGAAGTGGGTGTATTATAGTATAGCCCTTAGGCAGGGCAGCCAAAAATTGGGAGGCTCCACATTGTCCCTGGATAGAGACGTGCATGATGGCCTGTAAACCTGAAGTGCCCATTGTAAGGAAGTGGGTCTATTGTAGTATAGCCCTTAGGCAGGGCAGCCAAAAATTGGGAGGCTCCACGTTGTCCCTGGATAGAGACGTGCATGAGGGCCTGTAAACCTGAAGTGCCCATTGTAAGGAAGTGGGTCTATTGTAGTATAGCCCTTAGGCAGGGCAGCCAAAAATTGGGAGGCTCCACATTGTCCCTGGATAGAGACGTGCATGAGGGCCTGTAAACCTGAAGTGCCCATTGTAAGGAAGTGGGTGTATTATAGTATAGCCCTTAGGCAGGGCAGCCAAAAATTGGGAGGCTCCACGTTGTCCCTGGATAGAGACGTGCATGAGGGCCTGTAAACCTGAAGTGCCCATTGGAAGGAAGTGGGTCTATTGTAGTATAGCCCTTAGGCAGGGCAGCCAAAAATTGGGAGGCTCCACATTGTCCCTGGATAGAGACGTGCATGAGGGCCTGTAAACCTGAAGTGCCCATTGGAAGGAAGTGGGTCTATTGTAGTATAGCCCTTAGGCAGGGCAGCCAAAAATTGGGAGGCTCCACGTTGTCCCTGGATAGAGACCTGTTAGGTTCTTAGTGCCTCCGTGCTTGCATTTAAAAACCGCACATGTGTGCCTGTTGGTGGCAGCTTTCCGCTGCATTTGTGTGAGTTTTGCAAAAACTTGGATATAACGCACAAGTCTAGTGAATACACATCAGCACAGCATTGCAAAATGCGCAAGGGCGTTGTCAAGGAACAAGGAAGTGGACGTGATGGTGGTGCAGGCAGAGACCGAGGTTGTGTGCAAGCTCTAATTTCGCCACAACAAAGGGCCACATCTAGTCGCTCGCACGTCCTGTCCCAAATTCTTGGGGACCGCAGCAGTACACCGCTCTTGAACCAAGACCAGTGTCAACAGGTTGTTAGTTGGATAGCGGATAATGCTTCCAGTCAGATTGGCACCACCACAAACACTCTGTCTTCCACACGGTCAAGTGTCAGTAGCCGTGATACTGCACCGCACATTTCAGAACCTGATCCTCCTTCCTACCACCAGGCCGAGTACACGTCCACGGACATTACTGATCCCACACTTGGACACTCGGAAGAGCTGTTCGTTCACGTTTCCATTCACAGATTCTGGCCTCTCGCCAGCTCCTGTTGAAGTGGGCCATGACGAGATTGTATGTACAGATGCCCAAATATTTGAGCAGCCACGTTCTCACGAAGTTGGCAACGTGTCTCAACAAGGGGTGGACGATGATGAGACACAATTGTCAGGAAGTCAAGAGGAGGAGCAGGGTGCGGAAGAGGAAGACGACGTGGTGGATGATCCAGTAATTGACCCAACCTGGCAGGAGGATATGCAGAGCGAGGACAGCAGTGCACAGGGGGAGGGAGGCGTAGCATCCCAACAGGCAGTAAGAAGCAGAGTGGTGGCCCCAGGCAGACGTCAGGCAACTGTTCCCCGGAACAACACGACACAAGGTGCCTGTTCAAATGTTAGGTCTTCCCGAGTCTGGCTGTAATACTATTGTATGTATTGAGGATTTCGATTGCGTTAGGGCAATGACAACCAGAGACGAGTTCTTGGTGCAAGACGTTTATAATATGCAACCAGCAAATATGTACATAAACGGAAAAAAAACACAGTAGAACATAAATACAGGAAATACCTTCCAGGGACGGAGCGAAAGGGAATTCCCGGGACCGCGCACCGGACTCCCCCAGGGAGACCACCAAGAGCGAACCCCTATACAGGGACTGTCTGGCAATCACCCCAGAAGCCCTAAATGCGCAGCAGCCGGGACACAAAAGGGCAATAGGTAAGTCCAAAAATGTCCGTACGTGATGTGAGTCCAGAGTGGTATTAAACGGAAGGAACCGGGCAGAAGTGCCGACCAAAGACGGCAAACGGAGTCCGGGCACAGCTAGATGATACCAGATGAAGTCCAGAGTCGGTGTCGGTTGTTTTCCAAGAGGATCCGAATAACAATCAGGAACCAAAAGCAGCAGGGCAGGAGCACACAGGAAGCAGTATACTCAGGCACTGGACTAAGCTTTAGGGGCGGCTTTTAAACAGATGGACAGGAAGTAGGGCAACAGAACAGAAAACTCCATGTTAACAAAGGGCAAGCTCTTTCAAAAGAAAACTGGAAAACCCGGAACTCTGACACTGGCAGTTTTTTAAGTTGGCTCCAGATGATTCTAAAAAGGCCATTTGCAACACCTGCCATGCCAGCATCAGCAGGGGTACCAAAACTAGCAGCCTGACCACCACCAGCATGATCAGGCACATGTCAGCCAAGCACCCGACTTTGTGGGAAGTACAACAGAGTCGAGGAGCAGTGCTTGCTGATGTCACTGCTACGTCTTCGCTGGTTGTGCATGCGAGCCAATCCCCTGTCCATGCTGCCTGCGAACAAGCCTCCTCCACTCCTGCACCTGCAGTTGCCTACGCAGAAAGAACACCATCATCAAGCACGTCCTTGTCCCAGCGCAGCGTTCAGTTATCCATTCAGCAAACCTTTGAACGCAGGCGCAAATACACTGACAACACCCCACATGCCACAGTTCTAAATGCTAACATTTCGCGACTGCTTGCGCTGGAAATGTTGCCTTTTTGGCTGGTTGAGACAGAAGCATTCCGCGACCTGATGGTGGCAGCTGTCCCACGTTACTCGGTCCACAGCCGCCACTATTTCTCCCGGTGTGCCGTCCCCGCATTGCATAACTAACCACGTGTCACAAAACATCACACGTGCCCTGAACAACGCTGTTTCAGCCAAAGTCCACCTAACCACAGACACGTGGACAAGTGCATGTGGGCAAGGCCGCTACATCTCGTTGACGTCACACTGGGTTAATATTGTGCAAGCTGGGACCCAGTCTGAGCGAGGGACGGAACACGTCCTTCACACACCAAGTTTTGCAGGCCCTACCTCAGTCAGGGTTTCACACACACTCTACAGCTCCGGAATGTCATGCTCCTCAGCCTCCTCCTCCTCCTGCGCATCCTGATCCACTTTACCCTCCACACCAGTCCCAAGCTGGAAGTGTCGCGGGCGGAGGAGGGGACGGTGCGCTCTCCCACTGCTTGGGTCCGGCTGACGCTGCTCTACGGATGCTGCTGCTCGTTGGCTCGAGCGATGGCCGGATCCCGGGGACTCGAGCGGTGCTACTCGCCCGTGAGTGAAAAGGGGTGGTTTGGGTTTTGGGGATATTGTCCGTGACGCCACCCACGGTTGTGGTGATTGTGTGGACACCACCGCTGCTCTGGACGGGGATCCCGGGAGCCTGTGACAGGGAGCAGCTTTGTTGTTATTTCTCCCCTCCGTGGGTAGGGGGGTTGGTTGTCCCGGGGCCTGGTGATGGGGTAGAGATGGATGACAGGCGGGTTGCGGGGCCTGATGAAGTGCAGGGTCGCAGGGGCAGCGCTGTGCCGCACGGCACGGAGGTACTCACTCAGCCCAATGATGATGACACAGTTCACGGTAAAACAAGTGGCTGGATGGACGGGTCACTCGGACGGCTGCGGTTGTTCCTCCCAGCAGGTTAGTGATGACTGTCTCTCCCTGCACCTAAGTTAAGTGTTGGTAGTGATGGTTTCCCAACGGTAACCCACTCCCCGACCTGGATATGGGCCGGAGGAGCCCCTTTTGCCCACAGGCGATGGCACTGGGAGACGGTTGCCCTTGGCGGTGGCTGTGTCTCCCCTTCACGGTTGTACGGTTGCCTTCTATCTGGACTTGGCTGTTTGGAAACCCTGAGGTTCCCTTCACTAACGGATTTGGCAAATTCACGGCGACACCAAGCCTTGCCGGGATCCGAAAGTCCTCTGCCAATGGTGCTGGCTTCTCTTTGTATACCGGTCCGGTACGGCCGGGTCACCACCCGTCCACGGTCCTTACGGCAGACTCCAATCGGCCTCCACTGCAGACGGTCACCACATCCTGCCAACCTTGCTGTCCTGTCCGGGCCACACACCCGGACCAACTTCAGGCTCTTTGCTGTCACTTTTCTCCTCTCTACTACTTTCCTCCTTCCACTTCCTTAGCTTAACTCTCACTGCCTGTGTTTTCCCTCCTCCTCGGTGGGTGGAGACCAACCGCCTGGCTCCACACCCTGGTGTGGACAACAGCCCCTGGGGAAGGCAACAAGGATTTTGTGTTTTGACTATGATATGCCTGCAGGGAGTGTGGGGTGTTTAAGTGTTGTGCTCTGTGGCCCCTGGCTTGTCCAGGGCGACACAGAAGCACTGCAGCACTGCCTCGGCGAAGCGGCAACAGGCAGTGCTGAAGCTAATCTGCATAGGTGACAAACCCCACAATGCAGAAGAGGTGTGTGGACAGCTCTGAAACAGCAGGCAGATCACTGGCTCACAACTCTGAACCTAAAGCCAGGAAAGGTCGTGTGTGACAATGGCCGGAACCTGGTGGCGGCTTTGAGGCGAGGCCAGCTGACACATGTTCCATGCGTGGCCCATGTGCTCAACCTCGTGGTTCAGCGGTTTCTAAAGTCATACTCAGAGCTGTCTGATCTGCTGGTAAAAGTTCGCCGCCTGACTGCACATTTTCGAAAGTCACCTACTGCTTCAGCCGGCCTTGCCGGCTTAAGACGCCGTTTGCATCTTCCGGCACACAGACTGGTGTGTGATGTCCCCACGCGTTGGAATTCAACTCTGCACAAGTTGGTCAGGATATGTGAGCAGAAGAGGGCAGTTGTTGAGTACCTGCATCACCTAAGCCGTCGGGAAATGGGTCAAACTCCACACATAACACCTGAGGAGTGGAGATGGATGTCCGACCTATGCACCATCCGCCAAAACTTTGAGGACTCCACCAAGATGGTGAGCGGCGATGACGACATTATTAGCGTCACCATACCGCTTCTCTGCCTTCTAAAATGGTCTCTGCTCAAAAAACAAACATGATGCATTGCAGGCGGAGCGCGATGAGTTTGAGCAAGAAACAGTAGTGGGTGTGGGTGATGATAACACACAGCCCAGCCTCGTCTCATCACAACGTGCAGTGGAGGACTATGACGAGGAGGAGGATGAAGACATGGAGCAACTCTCTGGCCAAATTGAGGATATGACATGCAGTCATATCCTCGGTTCAGCGTGGCTGGCCAGAGGACAGGGTAGATGATGAGGAGGAGGAGGAGGAGGACAGCATGTTCAGTCATCGTGTTGGTCAGGATACTGAAGTGATGGCTGTTAAGAGTCTGGCACACATGGCTGACTTTATGGTAAGCTGCCTGTCTCGTGACCCTCGCGTTAAGAACATCTTGGCCGACAATCATTACTGGTTGGTAACACTGTTAGACCCACGCTAAAAGGAGAACTTTATGTCTCTTATTCCCGAGGCGGAGAGGTCAGGCAAAATGCAGCAGTTCCAGAAGGCCATAGTCACGGAAGTAGGCAAAGCATTCCCCTCACAAAACGCTAGCGGCATAGGTCATGAATCAGTGGACAACCGAGGCGTACAGCCGAGAGAGGCACAAGTCCAATCCGCCAGAGGTAGGGGAACAGTCTTTAAGATGTGGGACAGTTTTCTCAGCCCCTCACGTACCACAGCCCCTGAGGTGCGGGGTAGTGCCACAAGAAATCCTAAGTTTGCCCAGATGCTGAAGGAGTACCTTGCAGATTGAACAACTGTACTCCGACATTCCTCTGTGCCTTACAATTATTGGGTATCCAAGCTGGACACGTGGCATGAATTGGCTCTCTATGCCTTGGAAGTCCTGGCCTGCCCTGCTGCTAGCGTTTTGTAAGAGCGTGTTTTTAGTGCCGCAGGTGGAATCATTACAGATAAACGCACCCGCCTGTCAACTGAAAATGCTGACAGGCTGACTCTGATCAAGATGAACGAGGGTTGGATTGGGCCAGACTTCACCACACCACCAGCAAATGAGAGCGGAATTTAAAGTTTGCCATGTACCTCCACTCACCCATGGGTACACACTTCTGGACTTTGGATAATCGCTGGACTGCTCCTCCTTCTCCTCATGCGCCACCATGATGATGACCGTTACAAATTGCAATACTTAGGCCTTTGTTTCAGGTATACCCCCAGTGGTAAATTTTTTCACCCATTCTTTGCAGAATGGACATTACAACGACAGGAGACCCGCTCCTTTGCAATGGGAACAATGTTTTGAGGCCCTCATGCACGTCTCTACCCAGGGACAACGTGGAGCCTCCCAATTTTTGGCTGCCCTGCCTAAGGGCTATACTACAATAGACCCACTTCCTTCCAATGGGCACTTCAGGTTTACAGACCCTCATGCACGTCTCTACCCAGGGACAACGTGGAGCCTCCCAATTTTTGGCTGCCCTGCCTAAGGGCTATACTACAATAGACCCACTTCCTTCCAATGGGCACTTCAGGTTTACAGGCCCTCATGCACGTCTCTATCCAGGGACAACGTGGAGCCTCCCAATTTTTGGCTGCCCTGCCTAAGGGCTATACTACAATAGACCCACTTCCTTACAATGGGCACTTCATGTTTACAGGCCATCATGCACGTCTCTATCCAGGGACAATATGGAGCCTGACGCTGCCACCGACTGCCACACACATGCTGTTTTTAAATGCAAGCACGGACGCAATAAGAACCTAACTGGTTTTTAGGAGCGACAATTACTGAGAAGTCTGACACTATCAGACACTGCTGACTGACGTGTATTATACACTAGACTTGTGCGTTATATAATAGTTTGTGCAAAACGCGCACCTGTACCCTGCCACCGACTGCCACACACGTGCTGTTTTTAAATGCAAGCACGGACGCAATAAGAACCTAACTGGTTTTTAGGAGCGACAATTACTGAGAAGTCTGACACTATCAGACACTGCTGACTGACGTGTATTATTATACACTAGACTTGTGCGTTATATAATAGTTTGTGCAAAACGCGCACCTGTACCCTGCCACCGACTGCCACACACGTGCTGTTTTTAAATGCAAGCACGGACGCAATAAGAACCTAACTGGTTTTTAGGAGCGACAATTACTGAGAAGTCTGACACTATCAGACACTGCTGACTGACGTGTATTATACACTAGACTTGTGCGTTATATAATAGTTTGTGCAAAACGCGCACCTGTACGCTGCCACCGACTGCCACACACGTGCTGTTTTTAAATGCAACCACGGACGCAATAAGAACCTAACTGGTTTTTAGGAGCGACAATTACTGAGAAGTCTGACACTATCAGACACTGCTGACTGACGTGTATTATACACTAGACTTGTGCGTTATATAATAGTTTGTGCAAAACGCGCACCTGTACCCTGCCACCGACTGCCACACACGTGCTGTTTTTAAATGCAAGCACGGACGCAATAAGAACCTAACTGGTTTTTAGGAGCGACAATTACTGAGAAGTCTGACACTATCAGACACTGCTGACTGACGTGTATTATTATACACTAGACTTGTGCGTTATATAATAGTTTGTGCAAAACGCGCACCTGTACCCTGCCACCGACTGCCACACACGTGCTGTTTTTAAATGCAAGCACGGACGCAATAAGAACCTAACTGGTTTTTAGGAGCGACAATTACTGAGAAGTCTGACACTATCAGACACTGCTGACTGACGTGTATTATACACTAGACTTGTGCGTTATATAATAGTTTGTGCAAAACGCGCACCTGTACGCTGCCACCGACTGCCACACACGTGCTGTTTTTAAATGCAAGCACGGACGCAATAAGAACCTAACTGGTTTTTAGGAGCGACAATTACTGAGAAGTCTGACACTATCTGGACTGTTTTACACTGTGTACACCAGCCCCAGATATGATGATGATGAAGGCTGGTATACGGTCACCACTACCCTGCCTGCCTGCCTGTATACTGCTACAATAGTCCTGACAAGGACTCTTCTGGTCACTAGCCTGTATTCCGACCTGGCTATACCCTGCCTGTATATAGCAACAATAGTCCTGAGAAGGACTTTGCTACTGTACTCCGACCTGGCTATACCCTGCCTGCCTGTATACAACTAGAATAGTCCTGAGAAGGACTTCTGGTCACACTGTTTGCAGCCCTGCTCCGGAACTAACTATAAAGGGCCGCAAAGCTTTCCCTGAATCAGCGACACTCTCCCTGCACTGACTGTCTGGATAGATGTGAGCAGAGCACAGCGCGCCGGCCGATATAAAGGCTCGGTCACGCTGTGCAGGCCGGCCAATCACTGCAATTCCACAACTAACAGGGCTGTGGCATTGCAGTGGTCTGCCAGCCAATCCCTGCATGAGGGCTGGCTCTCAAAAGAGCGCCAACATGCAGAAATGAAGACCACGAGTACAGCACGAGTATCGCGAGATTACTCGGTCCCCGCCGAGCAGCCCGAGTACAGCGATACTCGTGCGAGTACCGAGTAGTGACAAGCATGCTCGCTCATCACTACCTGTCACCACTTTTTTGGCCTATAAGCTGCGGCCACCACCACCGGGCTCTTATATACAGCATTCTAACATGCTGTATATAAGAGCCTAGGCAGGGGGTATAACATAAAAACACTTTATAATACTTACCTAACGGTCGCGGGTTGGCCATATGGGCGTCTCTGTCCTCCGATGCTGGCACCTCCCCTTTCGTCCAAACCTCGTCCTCTTTCTGAAGCCTGTGTGCATGATGCGGCTACATCATACACACCGATCCTGTGCAGGCGCACTGTGAAGATGTAATTTACCCTCTCACTGTATATGCTGTGATACTATGTCATGATATGTATATTTCCCTGGTTGTATTAGTTGTAATTCATGTATTTTCTTGGGGGAGCTACTGGTCTCAATGTGTCTCTCTCATACAATTGTAGTCTTGGCATCTAATGTGATTATGTAAATAGCCTGTCGTCTTCTTTCCAGAGTTGTGTATCTAATCTGTAATTGCATTGGCCAGCGAAGGAATAGTCATTGTGCTGCACAGCAGGGGATCCCTTCATCTACTGTGGCTGGCAGACATATTGGAGCCCTGTGATGGACCAAACCATTGATGATAGGATGTGTGACCCCTACCCCCTGAACAAACATGGTGGGCTGGTCAAGCAGCACAGACAATGCATTTCCCTTTTTGTAACTTCAGAGTGAGCTGAAACTTGAAGAGAGCAGGAGCCCCAGCCTGGGTGGCTGTGGACACGGACGGAGCTAGGCCTGTGTGGCGGCCCGTGGATTGTGTGGGATTTCTGGGACTCTGAAAAGGACTATTACGTTGTGATCTGGCACTTTGGATTATCGGGAGGTGCCCCCGAATCTGTTTTATTTGGACTTGTCGTGTGCTGTTCCTGTATTCCTGTTAGTAAACCTGTTGGATCATCCTCGGCCTGTTGTCTCTCTTTGCTCTGATGTACACCCCGTCACAAACTGGTGGCAGCAGTGGGATCAGAGCAGAAGGAATGGAGGACAATGGCTCAACATCAGGAACCAGCACTGCAGAGTACAAGACCTGGACTTTGGGGAGCCTGCAATCAAAGGCCCGTGAAGTAGGAGTTCGTTTCAAAGGACTCTCCAAGGAGCAGCTGATTGAGGCGCTAGAAGGAGTCTGTTCGCAAAATGACGTGGAGGAAGGATCCTCACAGCAAACGGAAGAAAGACGGCAGCCGGAGGTGAATACCCAAAAAAGTCAATGGGTTGTGTGGTACAAGGAGGAGATGGCACTGCTTGGAGATGAGGCCACCATAGAAGATAAGAGGGAGGCCATGCGTGGAGCTAAAGAGAAGGCGCGCAGGATGGAGGAGATGGCACTGCTGGATAAGGAGCTCGCTGTGGAAGCCGCGAGAGGTTCCAGACAGACTGTAACCCCAGCACCCATCATGAGGGAACTTCCCAGGGTGTCCCGCAAAGACTTTAAGCCGTTTAATGAGGCTGCAGGCGACATTGAGGGCTTCTTCCAGGATTTTGAGCATCAGTGTCGATTAATGGAAGTCCCGGACAGGGAGCGTGTCCGGCATCTGGTTGGGCTCCTAGAGGGGGGAGCTGCTGAAGCCTATAGAGCTATGGACCCTCGGTGGAACTGTGAGTATGCGGATATTAAACAGACTATTCTAGAACATTATGCTGTGACCCCAGACACTTACAGGACTCAGTTCCGTGCTTTAGCCTGTGATGGGGAAGTGTCTTTTAAGATATATGCTCATAGACTCAAACAAATATGTAATCGCTGGCTGGAGGCAGAGGAGGCCTTATCTTGGGAGACCTTCCTGCAGGTCATCCTAAAAGAACAATTCTTTGCCCAGTGCCCCGCTGAGATCCGGGAATGGGTGCGTGAGAGAAAACCAGCGACAGTGGAGGAAGCTGCTGCTCTCGCTGATGAGGCTCTCACCATCAAGCCTCAGTGGAGGGTTCTGTTGGAGGATGGAGAGACGCCTAACAGCTCCACAACACCGGATGCCCCCAGTTATTCTGTCCCCATTGTTCCCCGTTCCTCTAAGCCACCACATGTTGATACCCGTGTTAATGTGCCTCCAGTTGCTTCTACTGCACTTTCTGGAATACGCCGGGGAGAGGAAGTAACAGAGCGCAGGTGTTATGTTTGTAGGCATCCCGGGCATTTGCAGGCCTCATGCCCAGCCAGGCCATGGAGGAATCATCCTCAAATCCCTACAGCACCTTCAGGTGGGAGCCGGCCTCCAAGTTCCCCTACCCCTTACCCAAGAGGACGCCTTGGATGGAGGGAGACCCAGCTCAGATGCTATCAATGTGGACAGCCAGGGCATCGGCAAGTCTCCTGCCCAGCTGTTCAAATGAGGACTGATCCTGCACCCAATCGGATTGTTAATTATTTACAGCCCAGTGCCATGGAGGAAGATGTGGCACCGTTATGTGAGGACTGGCCTAGTGACTCAGCCCCCCATGTTGCACCACCAGGAGTTTACGGGGTGCGACCCGCAGTTATGACGACTTCTGCTCATCGAGGTAAGCACTTGCAGGAGGTTGTGCTGGATGGACAGAGACTTGTTGGATTTTGTGACTCGGGTGCTTTCCTCACACTGGCTGATCCCCGAGTGGTTCGGCCTGAGGCAATCCATAGAGGACCTGGGATTGTTATTGAACTGGCTGGTGGACAATGGAGGACTATTCCCACAGCCACTGTGGATCTGAACTTTGGTTTTGGGGTCAGGCGATGTGTGGTTGGGGTGATGGGTGGTCTGCCTGCAGCTGTTCTCCTGGGCAATGATGTGGGAGAGCTACGATGCCAATTCGTGGCTGCATGAAGCCACATGTAGGTAACGCTCTGCCTGTGTGTACTTAACCAGTGACCTGTAGAGGTCCCTAGTACGTACACAAGTTGGAAGGGGGAGGGATTGTGAAGATGTAATTTACCCTCTCACTGTATATGCTGTGATACTATGTCATGATATGTATATTTCCCTAGTTGTATTAGTTGTAATTCATGTATTTTCTTGGGGGAGCTACTGGTCTCAATGTGTCTCTCTCATACAATTGTAGTCTTGGCATCTAATGTGATTATGTAAATAGCCTGTCGTCTTCTTTCCAGAGTTGTGTATCTAATCTGTAATTGCATTGGCCAGCGAAGGAATAGTCATTGTGCTGCACAGCAGGGGATCCCTTCATCTACTGTGGCTGGCAGACATATTGGAGCCCTGTGATGGACCAAACCATTGATGATAGGATGTGTGACCCCTACCCCCTGAACAAACATGGTGGGCTGGTCAAGCAGCACAGACAATGCATTTCCCTTTTTGTAACTTCAGAGTGAGCTGAAACTTGAAGAGAGCAGGAGCCCCAGCCTGGGTGGCTGTGGACACGGACGGAGCTAGGCCTGTGTGGCGGCCCGTGGATTGTGTGGGATTTCTGGGACTCTGAAAAGGACTATTACGTTGTGATCTGGCACTTTGGATTATCGGGAGGTGCCCCCGAATCTGTTTTATTTGGACTTGTCGTGTGCTGTTCCTGTATTCCTGTTAGTAAACCTGTTGGATCATCCTCGGCCTGTTGTCTCTCTTTGCTCTGATGTACACCCCGTCACACGCACTACAATACTTTGATCTGCCCTGCTCAGGACCTGAATGCCGGCAAGTGTGTATGACGTCGGACCCGTCATGCACCGCGGCTAGAGAAGGAGAACAAAGATGGCCAAAAGAGGCAGCGCCGGGACCGGACAACGGAGATGCCCATATGGCCAACCGCGTGACCGTTAGGCAAGTATTATAAAGTGTTTTTTATGTTATACACCCGGCCTGGGCTCTTATATACAGCATGTTAGAATGCTGTATATAAGAGCCCGGTGGTGGTGGCCGCAGCTTATAGGCCGAACAAGTGGTGACAGGTTCCCTTTAACAGTTTATAATCGTCGGTAGCAGACAATTCAATAGAGGTACAGGTAGGTACAACTACAATGTCTTTCCAAAAATAAGTCCTAGCAGAGATTTTGAGCATTTTCAGAGCAAGGCTTAAATATAAGCCCTACCCCGAAAATAAGCTCTAGTCGCGGTTCAATAATGAAGTGTCTATTCAGCTAAAAAAGTTAAAGAATACTGCAGGACACTTCATTATAGAAAGCAGACACCCCGTAATCATACTCACCCATTGCTGAGCGGGAGGACCTTCTGTGGATCGCACCCTCGCACACATCAGATCGCATACCCGCACACATCAGATCACACACACAATCACACATTAGATCACACACACAATCACACATTAGATCACACACACAATCACACATCAGATCGTGCACATACATCAAATCTCACACTTACAAACATCAGATCACACACACACAAACATCAGATCGCTCACACACTCACAATATCCAGCGATACCGATTTCTTCTGACCAGCAGAGAAACCTGAAAAGCAGTGCAGTGGAACACATAGGACCTGTGGTGGAACGCATCGATGCATTCCACCACTGGGTCCTCCATGCGTTCCGCTGCACTGTGTCCAACTTTACCTGCTGGCTGGAAGCAATCGGTATTGCCGGATGTGATGAGTGTGTGTGTGCGATCTAATGTGTGATTGTGTGAGCAATCTGATGTGTGTGTGTGAGCGATCTGATGTGTGTGTGTGAGCGATCTGATGTGTGTCTGTGAGCGATCTGATGTGTGTCTGTGAGCGATCTGATGTGTGTGTGTGTGTGTGTGTGTGTGTGTGTGTGCGATCTGATGTATGTGAGTGTGTCAGTCAGAAGCAGGGAATGCAGCATGGAGCATACCTGCTGGAAGCGCCCACGAAAGATCACAGAAGGACCATGCAGACGTCTGGAGTCTGGTAAGTATGAGTCTCCTGCGAAGGGGAAGGGGGGTCTGCATTTTTGGGGAGGTAAAATTACCCCCAACCATGTTTCTCCAAGAAGAAGACCTACCCCGAAAATAAGTCGTTGTGCTCTTTTCAGGGCAAAAACAAGTATAATAGTGTCTTATTTTTGGAAAAACACAGTAGATGAATTGTCATCCCAAGCATTTTCTAATAAAAAACAGAAAAACATCCTAGAGGCTGCACACAGCATGAAACAAGAAATGTGACCTAACAATTTATGTGTCCTGCAGGGTAACTGTCATTTAAGTTTTCACAATGCACAATGTTTTGATCAGAATTATGAACTTACCTTTTGGTGTAAAATTTCTGAGACTAAAAATCAAAAAATGTATTTACAATATTACTAGATGTTAAGTGTAAAGTATTGCATATTGATATAAAACGTTGAGCTTCTCTTTGAATATAAGTATACTTGTATAATCATTGAACTAAATAACATATTAAGTTTAGGGAAGGGGGGTTATGTCGCGGGCGGAGGAGGGGACGCCGCGCTCTCCCACTGCTCGGGTCCGGCTGCCGCGGCTGCTGCGGCCTGCTGCTGCTCGGTGGCTCGAGCGATGGGCCGGATCCCGGGGACTCTAGCGACGCTCCTCGCCCGTGAGTGAAAGGGGGTTTTTGGGTGTGGGGATTGGTTATTGTCCGTGACGCCACCCACGGTTGTGGCGATTTGTTGACACCACCTCTGCTCTGTATGGGGATCCCGGGAGTGGTGGTATGGAGCAGCTAGTTGTTGTGTTGCCCCTCCGTGGGTAGGGGTTGGTGATCCCGGGGCCCAGTGATGAGGTGGGGGATGCAGGGCTTGGTGGGCGCAGGGACGCGGGGGCAGCGCTGTGCCTTGCGGCACTGTGGTACTCACTCAGCCTGAGACGTTAACACAGTTTTCGGTAAAACACACGGCTGGAAAGACGGTTCCCACGGACGGCTGCACTTGCTTTCCCCAGTAGGTGACGGTGACGGTCCCTCTGTCCTGCACCTAAGTTGATGATGGTTGCGATGGGTTCCCACCGGTAACCCGCTCCCCGGCTTGGATATGGGCCGGAGGAGCCCTACTTTGCCCGCAGGCGCTGGCCCTGAGAAACTGGTGCCCTGGCGGTGGCGGTGTCTCTCCGTTACGGTCGGACTGTTGCCTTCAATCGGGACTTGGTTGTTTGGAGACAGACGTCCCCTTCACTGACGGATTTGGCAAATTATGGCAACTCCTAGCCTTGCCGGGATCCGAAAGGCCCCTGCCCTGGTGCACTGCTGACTGTTCTTCGTATACTGCTCCAGACCGCCGGGCCACTACCCGTCCGCGGTCCTTCCAGCAACCTCCGAGCAGTCACCCCTGCGGACTATCACCGCCGTCTGCTGACCTTGCTGGCACTGTCCGGGGCACACACCCGGACCAACTTCAGGCTTTACTACTCTCACTTTTCTGTCACTTCAGCTTTTCTCCTTAGCTCCACTACTACTTCCTTCCACTTCACTTCACTTCCCTAACTGGACTGCCTGGTTCCTCCCGCCTCCAGGGCTGTGAACTCCTCGGTGGGCGGAGCCAACCACCTGGCCCACCCCCTGGTGTGAACATCAGCCCCTGGAGGAAGGCAACAAGGATTTTGGTAGCTTGGGTGTTCCTAACTGGGGTGTAGGGTGTGGTGGTGTGATGACCTGTGACCCCTGGCTTGCCCAGGGCGTCACATTCCCCCTTAGCAAAATGCAGACCGTCCGCGGGCTGCCCGTCCAACACCGGTTTATTTTCTGTAAAATATATAAAAAGGTAAAACGGTAACATAACATAAATTATAACATCATCCCACAACGGGAGGCACATTTCTTAAACGTTGCAAAACGGTTTACGGTTACGGTCATTGCTCTCTCCCACCCAAGCAACCTGGCCCTGATGCTGCCCCTAAAACCCAGGCAGCACCCCTTGACCCAAGTCCAGCACAAGTTACCCGAGCGGGATCTGTCCTTCCCCTCCAGAGGGTAGCCACCGGTTCCTGTGGTGGCTGGGCCCCAGCCTGCTCTGCTGAGGGCCCTCCCTCCAACCTGCCTCTCCGGAGGCGGTAACTGCGGAAACGGTAATGGTAAAACAACTTATTTACAAGCCACTAACGTTTGTGGTTGCCCTGCAAGTTCACGGGCTTGTCCATGGAAAGTCCTCCATGCAAAACTTTTTAAACGGTCCCCACGGGGACAACGGTGCCGACAACGGCCGGTTTTCTCTCAATCACGGTAGAATCAGGTGACTTTCACGGTTATCATTACTTTCATCATTTTTAAACTTTCAAAACTTTTTCAAACATAAACTCAGTGGTGGTCCCAACGGGGACTAGACAACGGTGCTCCGCTGCCATTACTCCTGGTAGTCGGCTTCGGCTTCATCTGAGGGAGGGGGTGCAGAACTCACACGGCTCTCCTGGCTGCCCCTCAGTTTTGCATCTAGGGCGAACCACCCCCTCTCTCCACAGTGCCGAGTATACTGTACGATGTCACCCGGCATCAGGTTACGGCCGGGATGCTCCTCAGGCAGGTGGGCATTCACATCCCGCCGGGCTACAAACACTTCGGCCTCCAGGCTCGGTTCATAGATAAACCCATAGCCCCGGCGGACATCAAACCGCCTCACCTGCCCTTCGTACAGCGGGCCCCGGACACGGAACGTCGCCTGGCGGAGATTCTCCTTCTCTCGGATTGCCCGTGCCACCAATTCTGCTTTCCTCTTTTCCCTTTCACCGATCTCCGGGCCCAGCGGTACCGGCTCTCTGTCCCAATATGGCGCTGCTGCGAGCTCCGGCGCACGGGTCGGGCCCCGCGGGACATTCTGGACGCTGCCCACTGTCAGGGATCTGGGTGGCGGGTCCCGCGGTGTCTTGGCCTTGGGCGCTGCCTTGCAGCAACAACCCGGCGCCACCTCAGCCGAGGTGTGGGGGATGGGCACAGGGGCTTTCCGCATCTGGGCCTTCGGCTCGGAACGGGTCACCAGCTCCGGCTCGGGGGACTTCTCGGGGGATGCCTCCGGTGCAGACTTCGGGGCCTTCCATGGCAACACCTCCGGTCGACTACGGGCTCCGGCTACAGGTCGGCCCGCCTGGGCGGGGATGCTGGGTATTGCTACCGGTTGCGGTGGTAGCGGGCCTAGTGGTGGGGTCACGGCCTCCGAGACGGGTGGCGAGGGAGGCAGCGGGGGGAGAGGGCTTGGACCGGGTCCCGCAGCCGCGATGACCGGCCCTTCAAGGGCATCGGGGCGTGGGTCACTCACCCTCCCTTCCTCCGCTTTCTCCTCGCGTCTCCGCACGGCTGCTATAACGTCCGTCATGTCGGTCTCCCACTCCTCCATGAGGAGCTGCATCCTGACCTGCAGCCATTGGTAGAGCTGCGCGGTCCGGATCTCCACCCACGCCGCGGTTCCAGGCGCGGGGTCTACGGTGTCGCGGGACGGCATCCACATGCTGCTGGCAGCTTTTCCCAGGAACAAGATGTCTGCAGAGTCCTGGCGTCCCTGCTTTTATAGCTGCGCTCACATGCAGCCAGCCGCCATCGCGTCCCCCTTAGCTTCTTTTCGGCCCCTCCACTATTGGGGCGGGGTTTTGGCCTTCGCGCCTCTGCTACTCGAGAAGACGCTCGAGCGGGAACTTTTCGCGCCAAAGATGGCGATTTCTGAAATTTTTCAGCCGGATACCTCCGGCGGTCACAAGGCGCACCTCTACCCAACGGCAGAGCGGTAAGATCCTGTTCAAGATGTCGCGGGCGGAGGAGGGGACGCCGCGCTCTCCCACTGCTCGGGTCCGGCTGCCGCGGCTGCTGCGGCCTGCTGCTGCTCGGTGGCTCGAGCGATGGGCCGGATCCCGTGGACTCTAGCGACGCTCCTCGCCCGTGAGTGAAAGGGGGTTTTTGGGTGTGGGGATTGGTTATTGTCCGTGACGCCACCCACGGTTGTGGTGATTTGTTGACACCACCGCTGCTCTGTATGGGGATCCCGGGAGTGGTGGTATGGAGCAGCTAGTTGTTGTGTTTCCCCTCCGTGGGTAGGGGTTGGTGATCCCGGGGCCCAGTGATGAGGTGGGGGATGCAGGGCTTGGTGGGCGCAGGGACGCGGGGGCAGCGCTGTGCCTTGCGGCACTGTGGTACTCACTCAGCCTGAGACGTTGACACAGTTTTCGGTAAAACACACGGCAGGAAAGACGGTTCCCACGGACGGCTGCACTTGCTTTCCCCAGTAGGTGACGGTGACGGTCCCTCTGTCCTGCACCTAAGTTGATGATAGTTGCGATGGGTTCCCACCGGTAACCCGCTCCCCGGCTTGGATATGGGCCGGAGGAGCCCTACTTTGCCCGCAGGCGCTGGCCCTGAGAAACTGGTGCCCTGGCGGTGGCGGTGTCTCTCCGTTACGGTCGGACTGTTGCCTTCAATCGGGACTTGGTTGTTTGGAGACAGACGTCCCCTTCACTGACGGATTTGGCAAATTATGGCAACTCCTAGCCTTGCCGGGATCCGAAAGGCCCCTGCCCTGGTGCTGACTGTTCTTCGTATACTGCTCCAGACCGCCGGGCCACTACCCGTCCGCGGTCCTTCCAGAAACCTCCGAGCAGTCACCCCTGCGGACTATCACCGCCGTCTGCTGACCTTGCTGGCACTGTCCGGGGCACACACCCGGACCAACTTCAGGCTTTACTACTCTCACTTTTCTGTCACTTCAGCTTTTCTCCTTAGCTCCACTACTACTTCATTCCACTTCACTTCACTTCCCTAACTGGACTGCCTGGTTCCTCCCGCCTCCAGGGCTGTGAACTCCTCGGTGGGCGGAGCCAACCTCCTGGCCCACCCCCTGGTGTGAACATCAGCCCCTGGAGGAAGGCAACAAGGATTTTGGTAGCTTGGGTGTTCCTAACTGGGGTGTAGGGTGTGGTGGTGTGATGACCTGTGACCCCTGGCTTGCCCAGGGCGTCACAGTTACATCGTCTCTCCAGTCATTTACTCATTTTTCTTCAAACCTCAAACAGAATTTTTTAACCATACTTTCTTTTTAGATGTGCTATTATTAGACTGTCCTCTTGTTCTGCCATGTAATGCCCCACTAAGCTTCCTCAGCTTCAAGATTTAGAGAAATTTTGTAATGTGACTTATGGCCTGGCACTATCATAACTGAAGGCTCGTAAATGACTCTATATATGGTGAAGTTCAGCACTTGCACAATTCAATAGTGAGAAAGTAATGAAGGACCGGGAGTAGGGATAGGAGAACCCCCCGATGTTCGTGTTCGGGAGACTCGCCCAAGCTTTTTGTAAAGTTCTAGTTCGGGTTCTGAGAGAACATGTACTTGCGTCTGAACCCCGAACTTGGACTTTACAGTTATGGGTTATGGGATTGGGGTGGGGGGGCTGTAAAATAAAGAATATAGTTAATAATAAACATTGTCATTATACTTACAGCTCCCGCCCACGCTTTTTTTTATTATTTTTCTAAATTAAATAGTTAAAAAGAAAAATTAATGGGCTTCCCTGTATTTTGATTGCTAGCCAAGGTAACGCCAGGCAGATGGGGGTGGTAGCCCATAGCCGTCTGCTTTATCTGTGCTGAGAATCAAAAATAATGCGGAGCATGTTTTTTAAAAATTATTTATTTTTACACTACTATATGTGTGAAGGACCCAACAGCCAATCTCAGACGCTATCACGCAGAATGGGCGTCTGTGATTGGCTGTTGGAGTAACCTGGAATCTGCCCATATATTTTAGATGCTAGAATGTATGGGCTGGTTTCAGGTTACTCCAGCATCCAATCACAGACGCCCACTCTGTGACAGCGTCTGTGATTGTCTGTTATTTTAATAGTAAAATAAAACAACAACACAGAGAAAAAAATATTTTATTAGAAATAAAACATAAGACATTTTGGACTCCATCTTTATTACCTAAAAAACCCTCAAAGTAGTCCAAAGGTGGATGAGTGTGCCACCCCTGCAGCGGTTGAACCGCTCGGATCCGGGGATGATTATTCGTGGCTCGAGGGTCTCCGGACCCGGGGGCTAGGGGCCACACTCAAATGAAAAGGGGGGCATTTACAGGGGAGATATAGTTCGTGACGCCACCCGTGGTGTACGGTAATTGTGAGTATCGCTGCTGCCATTGGGAGTACCCGGGGTGATGGAGTCGGGAAGCTAGGTGTCGTCGCCCTTCACGGGTAGGGGAAGGCCCCGGGACTCGGTGGGATGCCGTGGGATGCAGGGGTCACTCAGGTACCCACTCAGTCAATAAGCAGACGCTGACAACCGGGTAAACTAAATCTCGGGATATTGCTGCCGCTTGAGGGGAGCACGTCTGGGTCCCATCCCCTATAGTGTTGCCTCGTGATCCGTGACCTGCCTCCTGGCACTAAGTTTAACTTCAACGTGGTGGCCCAGTAGTCTGAAACTTGGCGGGCCCCGATCCCCACTGTGGCTAAGTGTGGGAGCCTGCTCTCAACGGTATCACCTAGCAATGGAAGTACATGCAGCCGACCTGCTCCCATCAGGAGAGTGTGTGCTGTGCCGGGTGATACCGATGAGAGACTCGCACAGTGACAGTCAAACTTCAATCGAGTTCATGGCTCAAGTGTAAGGGGATGTAAGGCTCTGCCGCCCCAGACCTACAAATCCCGTCTGTAAATGTACTGTTTAATATTAATTTAATGTGTGTACTGTAGATATGGTTCATGATATATTATGTGTGCGGCCACTACATGGCCACATAGGGTAAGACATTTCCCTTGGTGCTCTGAGGCTATGGAGAGCTAATGGCAGGGAGGAGCTTAGTTAGTAAAAAGCTTAGGAAGACAGGAAATGAGAGGAAAGTCCCCTAGAGTAACAGAACGATACCACACCTGTTGGTGGTGTGAGGTGAGAAGAATTTGAGGCCCTCTGAGTCATATCCTGACACCAGACACGTGGGGCCCTGGTGAGAGGTGGGCTGACCTAACCACGTCCCAAAAGGGTGAAGTCTGTCTGGCCTGGATGGTGGCTGCTCTCTGGCGTATACCCAACGAATCCCCTCTCCAGGCTGAAGGTCAGTGGGCTCCTCAGGAGTAGGAGTAGGTCCTAACAAACCGGGACAGAAGAGTTCCGTCCCCAGGAACCCCCCGTATTGGCTTATAGCTATCCCTGTGGGTGGGAGACGGACCCCTGAAGGACTATATGAAACTGCCTGACAGAATGAAGATGAGTGAGGGGATGAGGGGCTCTAGCAACAGAGTACCAGGGAAGTGGCTGGCTGGCAAATTGAGAGTAACTCCAGTTGCTAATCCCAACAACCACAGTGGAGAACCAGAGTGGAAGTCCAGAGAATTGTGTAACATGAAGTGTCTACCCATTGTAACAGAAATAAGATGTGTCCACCGCTGGCAAGATGTAAGATCGTTTATGACCATGTTAAGTAAAGGGAAAGTATTGGATCAGAAGAATTTTGTCTTTGTGTGGTGTTTGGGGATACTGGGGCCTGCTGCAGTCGGCAGCTGATAGACGGCCCTGAAGAAGCTAGTACCAGCCCTGGTCTCCGGCCTTGAAGTGTCCCGCACCACAAATCCCAGCAACCCTTCCCTTGTAGTGCAACGGAGGCGGTAGTGCAAAGTGCTGATCCAGAGCTGCACTGCAGCCATTCAGCAGTACCCGCTGCGACTACCAGAGCACTCGGCTGAAAAAAAGCAGAAAACTGACGAGTGACGAGCAGTGGAGTGAATTCCACCGGAAGTTAATGATCGGACCCCAAAGCAGAAGCGGCCGGGATACAGAGTCTGCAGAAAGCTTCGCGGACCGGTAAGTATAATCATAATGTTTTTTACTAATGTGCTTTTTTTTACAGCCCCTGGACCGGAACTGGACCCAAACTGTAACACGAACTTCCCAGGAAAACTTGTGTTCAGGACTGTGTGCACGAATACTATGTATTTGGTACGGACCCTTAACTTTACAGTTCGGGTTCGCTCATCACTAATCAGGAGGGCTTGTACAGTACAAGAGTGTTTGGCCAAGAAAAGATAATACTGGATTGAAAATCAGGACCTAAATACTTTTTTTTAAAAAAAAAGTTCATTCAGACCCTTTTTAATAGTTATGAATATAGCGCAGTTTCATTAGTTATGACAAAATTGATTATGAAAGGTAATCTGGTTGATAAACAACCCTAATGTGCTATAGATGTCAATCATATATAACAATTGATCCACCTTTATACGGAAATGGCTCTTCATGTGGAAGCATCTTTTGATGTCCAAGAGTGTCAAGATATCTTGTTAAGTCCAGAAATATTTTTACAGTGACACAAGTTATGGAATTTTAGCTGTTTACCAAAACATATTCAATATGTAGCTGCTTCTTTTTCTAGAGACCAAAAGTAATTGGACAGTTATCTCAAAAGCTCTATAACCTCCTCCTGAGCGCCAACGGTAAATAAACGTCAGAAGAGGATCATGTTCCCCTGCGTATCGCAATTGCTGGGTTTCCAGTGCAGAATGGTGCTACTGTCCGGAGACATCATCGAGATCTGATTGGATCAGGTCCTGATGATGTTACCCTTTGAGATCTTCTATATGCTGCATTCAATAGCGACCACGGCACATAGAAGTTTCTGAGAAGCATTGAGCTCCTGCTCTTAACTCTCCGGCTCCCTGTGAAATGATAACGGGGAGCCAAGGATTGTCATAGCAGTCGGAGGTCACAAGAATACCTCCGGGTCTGCCATGTATGGTGGCCTCTCAAACCCAGCCAACAGCAGGCTATGAGAGGCGATATGTCAGTCAGACACTTACAATATAATGCATTGCTATGCTGATGCATGGCAATGCATTAAACCAGTGATTAGACTAAAAGTTAAAATCCCATATAGGGACAAAGAAAAAAAGTTTAAAAAAGTAAAAAAAAAAAACTCCTGCAAAATATGCAAAAAAATTTATTCCCATACATTTATTTATATAAAAACAAAAATAAACAAAAAAAAGTACACTGGTTTGTTATCGCTGCATCCGGCCCGACCTGATCTATAAAACTGTTACCTTATTTAACCTCTTCAGTTAACATTAATACAGAGATCAACCAAAAAATAGAAAAACAGGCAGACCAAAAATGGCACCTGTATAGCACACTCAAGGCATTACAAAAAAAGGAGAACGAAAGAGTAAAGTGCAAATGCATAATTTATTAAAGAACAACTGGCATGGTTTAAAATTGGCAGCAATCCCAAGCCGGCAATGTGAAGTAGAGTTTGTAAAATACAATTCAGATTGATATACAAAAGAAGGGGAATCTGAAAAACTGGGTCCTAAAATGTGTCATAATTAGTGATGAGCGAGTACCCAAAAGCTCGGGTGCTCGAGGCTCGGGCCGAGCATCCCAAGATACTCGTGTACTGGGCCCGAGCACCGAGCCCAATGTTATCCTGTGGGAGACCCGAGTATTTTTATGAAATAACCCACCGGCAGCATGTAGAAACCCTAAAAATGTCACAAAAGTCTAAGAAGAGTGCTCAAATGACATGGCAACAGCATGAGGAAGACCCCTTGAAGCATTTATCACTCAAAAGTCCACCAAGATGGTGAGCGGCGATGACGCCATTATTAGCGTCACCATACCGCTTCTCTGCCTTCTAAAACGGTCTCTGCTCAAAAACAAACATGAAGAATAAACAAAAAGCCAGCACTAAATATGCACTTCAGCACTAAAAATTCCAAACTGTACTTATTATAAAAATTTTGAGATTTTTGGCAAAAAATTGCAATTTCTTGAGCTACCTCGCCACGTCACGGCAAATCTCATTTGAGGCAGTCCTACACTAAAATATTTTTATAAAATGTGCCATACGGCCTCACATATGAATAGTAGAACTGCTCTTAGCAGCACTCACCTGGTCTATTTCAATCCCGTACCCATGACTGAGTCATGGCTGTGGGCGGGACAGGTCAGAGCAAATGCTGCATGAAGTAAATAGCCTGTGGACAAGGCCTGATGACTGAATGTGAACAGTCACCAACCGCCAAAATCTAGACAGATGGAATACATCCCAAATTGGGGTGCATAGCAGGGTGGGGGTCAGCCACCGACCAATTCAATGAAGAATAAACAAAAAGCCAGCACTAAATATGCACTTCAGCACTAAAAATTCCAAACTGTACTTATTATAAAAATGTTGAGATTTTTGGCAAAAAATTGCAATTTCTTGAGCTACCTCGCCACGTCACGGCAAATCTCATTTGAGGCAGTCCTACACTAAAATATTTTTATAAAATGTGCCATACGGCCTCACATATGAATAGTAGAACTGCTCTTAGCAGCACTCACCTGGTCTATTTCAATCCCGTACCCATGACTGAGTCATGGCTGTGGGCGGGACAGGTCCGAGCAAATGCTGCATGAAGTAAATAGCCTGTGGACAAGGCCTGATGACTGAATGTGAACAGTCACCAACCGCCAAAATCTAGACAGGTGGAATACATCCCAAATTGGGGTGCATAGCAGGGTGGGGGTCAGCCACCGACCAATTCAATGAAGAATAAACAAAAAGCCAGCACTAAATATGCACTTCAGCACTAAAAATTCCAAACTGTACTTATTATAAAAATGTTGAGATTTTTGGCAAAAAATTGCAATTTCTTGAGCTACCTCGTCACGTCACGGCAAATCTCATTTGAGGCAGTCCTACACTAAAATATTTTTATAAAATGTGCCATACGGCTTCACATATGAATAGTAGAACTGCTCTTAGCAGCACTCACCTGGTCTATTTCAATCCCGTACCCATGACTGAGTCATGGCTGTGGGCGGGACAGGTCCGAGCAAATGCTGCATGAAGTAAATAGCCTGTGGACAAGGCCTGATGACTGAATGTGAACAGTCACCAACCGCCAAAATCTAGACAGGTGGAATACATCCCAAATTGGGGTGCATAGCAGGGTGGGGGTCAGCCACCGACCAATTCAATGAAGAATAAACAAAAAGCCAGCACTAAATATGCACTTCAGCACTAAAAATTCCAAACTGTACTTATTATAAAAATGTTGAGATTTTTGGCAAAAAATTGCAATTTCTTGAGCTACCTCGTCACGTCACGGCAAATCTCATTTGAGGCAGTCCTACACTAAAATATTTTTATAAAATGTGCCATACGGCTTCACATATGAATAGTAGAACTGCTCTTAGCAGCACTCACCTGGTCTATTTCAATCCCGTACCCATGACTGAGTCATGGCTGTGGGCGGGACAGGTCCGAGCAAATGCTGCATGAAGTAAATAGCCTGTGGACAAGGCCTGATGACTGAATGTGAACAGTCACCAACCGCCAAAATCTAGACAGGTGGAATACATCCCAAATTGGGGTGCATAGCAGGGTGGGGGTCAGCCACCGACCAATTCAATGAAGAATAAACAAAAAGCCAGCACTAAATATGCACTTCAGCACTAAAAATGCCAAACTGTACTTATTATAAAAATTTTGAGATTTTTGGCAAAAAATTGCAATTTCTTGAGCTACCTCGCCACGTCACGGCAAATCTCATTTGAGGCAGTCCTACACTAAAATATTTTTATAAAATGTGCCATACGGCCTCACATATGAATAGTAGAACTGGTCTTAGCAGCACTCACCTGGTCTATTTCAATCCCGTACCCATGACTGAGTCATGGCTGTGGGCGGGACAGGTTCGAGCAAATGCTGCATGAAGTAAATAGCCTGTGGACAAGGCCTGATGACTGAATGTGAACAGTCACCAACCGCCAAAATCTAGACAGGTGGAATACATCCCAAATTGGGGTGCATAGCAGGGTGGGGGTCAGCCACCGACCAATTCAATGAAGAATAAACAAAAAGCCAGCACTAAATATGCACTTCAGCACTAAAAATTCCAAACTGTACTTATTATAAAAATGTTGAGATTTTTGGCAAAAAATTGCAATTTCTTGAGCTACCTCGTCACGTCACGGCAAATCTCATTTGAGGCAGTCCTACACTAAAATATTTTTATAAAATGTGCCATACGGCTTCACATATGAATAGTAGAACTGCTCTTAGCAGCACTCACCTGGTCTATTTCAATCCCGTACCCATGACTGAGTCATGGCTGTGGGCGGGACAGGTCCGAGCAAATGCTGCATGAAGTAAATAGCCTGTGGACAAGGCCTGATGACTGAATGTGAACAGTCACCAACCGCCAAAATCTAGACAGGTGGAATACATCCCAAATTGGGGTGCATAGCAGGGTGGGGGTCAGCCACCGACCAATTCAATGAAGAATAAACAAAAAGCCAGCACTAAATATGCACTTCAGCACTAAAAATGCCAAACTGTACTTATTATAAAAATTTTGAGATTTTTGGCAAAAAATTGCAATTTCTTGAGCTACCTCGCCACGTCACGGCAAATCTCATTTGAGGCAGTCCTACACTAAAATATTTTTATAAAATGTGCCATACGGCCTCACATATGAATAGTAGAACTGCTCTTAGCAGCACTCACCTGGTCTATTTCAATCCCGTACCCATGACTGAGTCATGGCTGTGGGCGGGACAGGTTCGAGCAAATGCTGCATGAAGTAAATAGCCTGTGGACAAGGCCTGATGACTGAATGTGAACAGTCACCAACCGCCAAAATCTAGACAGGTGGAATACATCCCAAATTGGGGTGCATAGCAGGGTGGGGGTCAGCCACCGACCAATTCAATGAAGAATAAACAAAAAGCCAGCACTAAATATGCACTTCAGCACTAAAAATTCCAAACTGTACTTATTATAAAAATGTTGAGATTTTTGGCAAAAAATTGCAATTTCTTGAGCTACCTCGTCACGTCACGGCAAATCTCATTTGAGGCAGTCCTACACTAAAATATTTTTATAAAATGTGCCATACGGCTTCACATATGAATAGTAGAACTGCTCTTAGCAGCACTCACCTGGTCTATTTCAATCCCGTACCCATGACTGAGTCATGGCTGTGGGCGGGACAGGTCCGAGCAAATGCTGCATGAAGTAAATAGCCTGTGGACAAGGCCTGATGACTGAATGTGAACAGTCACCAACCGCCAAAATCTAGACAGGTGGAATACATCCCAAATTGGGGTGCATAGCAGGGTGGGGGTCAGCCACCGACCAATTCAATGAAGAATAAACAAAAAGCCAGCACTAAATATGCACTTCAGCACTAAAAATGCCAAACTGTACTTATTATAAAAATTTTGAGATTTTTGGCAAAAAATTGCAATTTCTTGAGCTACCTCGCCACGTCACGGCAAATCTCATTTGAGGCAGTCCTACACTAAAATATTTTTATAAAATGTGCCATACGGCCTCACATATGAATAGTAGAACTGCTCTTAGCAGCACTCACCTGGTCTATTTCAATCCCGTACCCATGACTGAGTCATGGCTGTGGGCGGGACAGGTTCGAGCAAATGCTGCATGAAGTAAATAGCCTGTGGACAAGGCCTGATGACTGAATGTGAACAGTCACCAACCGCCAAAATCTAGACAGGTGGAATACATCCCAAATTGGGGTGCATAGCAGGGTGGGGGTCAGCCACCGACCAATTCAATGAAGAATAAACAAAAAGCCAGCACTAAATATGCACTTCAGCACTAAAAATTCCAAACTGTACTTGTTTGGTTGGTTGTCAAAAACAAACATGATGCATTGCAGGCGGAGCGCGATGAGTTGGAGCAAGAAACTGTAGTGGGTGTGGGTGATAACACACAGCCCAGCCTCGTCTCATCACAACGTGCAGTGGAGGACTATGACGAGGAGGAGGATGAAGACATGGAGCAACTCTCCGGCCAAATTGAGGATATGACATGCACACCAGTCATATCCTCGGTTCAGTGTGGCTGGCCAGAGGACAGGGTAGATGAGGAGGAGGAGGAGGAGGAGGACAGCATGTTCAGTCATCGTGTTGGTCAGGATACTGAAGTGATGGCTGTTAAGAGTCTGGCGCACATGGCTGACTTTATGGTAAGCTGCCTGTCTCGTGACCCTCGCGTTAAGAACATCTTGGCCGACAATCATTACTGGTTGGTAACACTGTTAGACCCACGCTACAAGGAGAACTTTATGTCTCTTATTCCCGAGGCGGAGAGGTCAGCCAAAATGCAGCAGTTCCGGTAGGCCATAGTCACGGAAGTAGGCAAAGCATTCCCCTCACAAAACGCTAGCGGCATAGGTCAGTAATCAGTGGACAACCAAGGTGTACAGCCGAGAGGGGCACAAATCCAATCCGCCAGAGGTAGGGGAACAGTCTTTAATATGTTGGACAGTTTTCTCAGCCCCTCACGTACCACAGCCCCTGAGGTGCGGGGTAGTGCCACAAGAAATCCTAAGTTTGCCCAGATGCTCAAGGAGTACCTTGCAGATTGAACAACTGTACTCCGACATTCCTCTGTGCCTTACAATTATTGGGTATCCAAACTGGACACGTGGCATGAATTGACTCTCTACACCTTGGAAGTCTTGGCCTGCCCTTCCGCTAGCGTTTTGTCAGAGCGTGTTTTTAGTGCCGCAGGTGGAATCATTACAGATAAACGCACCCGCCTGTCAACTGAAAATGCTGACAGGCTGACTCTGATCAAGATGAACAAGGGTTGGATTGGGCCAGACTTCACCACACCACCAGCAAATGAGAGCGGAATTTAAAGTTTGTAACAGGAATTTGCCATGTACCTCCACTCACCCATGGGTACACACTTCTGGAGTTTGGCTAATCGCTGGACTTCTCCTCATGCGCCACCATGATGACCGTTACAATAGTTAGGCCGTTGTTTCAGGTATACCCCCAGTGGTAAATTTTTTCGCCCATTCTTTCAGAATGGGCATTACAACGACAGGAGATCCGCTCCTTTGCAATGGGAACAATGTTTTGAGGCCCTCATGCACATCTCTATCCAGGAACAATGTGGAGCCTCCCAATTTTTGGCTGCCCTGCCAAAGGGCTACACTACAATAGACCCACTTCCTTACAATGGGCACTTCAGGTTTACAGGCCCTCATGCACGTCTCTATCCAGGGACAATGTGGAGCCTGACGCTGCCACCGACAGGCACACACGTGTGGTTTTTAAATGCAAGCACGGACGCAATAAGAACCTAACAGGTTTTTAGGAGCGACAATTACTGAGAAGTTTGACACTATCAGACACTGTTGACGTGTATTATTCAACTAGACTTGTGCGTTATACACTAGTTTGTGAAAAACGCACACAAGTGCACCTGTACGCTGCCACCGACAGGCACACACATGCGTTTTTTAAATGCAAGCACGGACGCAATAAGAACCTAACAGGTTTTTAGGAGCGACAATTACTGAATAGTTTTACACTATCAGACACTGCTGATGTGTATTATTCACTTGACTTGTGCGTTATATACTCGTTTGTGAAAAACGCACACAAGTGCACCTGTACGCTGCCACCGACAGGCACACACGTGCGGTTTTTAAATGCAAGCACGGACGCAATAAGAACCTAACAGGTTTTTAGGAGCGACAATTACTGAATAGTTTTACACTATCAGACACTGCTGATGTGTATTATTCACTTGACTTGTGCGTTATATACTCGTTTGTGAAAAACGCACACAAGTGCACCTGTACGCTGTCACCAACTGCCACACACGTGCTGTTTTTAAATGCAAGCACGGACGCAATAAGAACCTAACAGGTTTTTAGGAGCGACAATTACTGAGAAGTCTGACACTATCAGACACTGCTGATGTGTATTATTCACTAGACTTGTGCGTTATATACTAGTTTGTGCAAAACGCACACAAGTGCACCTGTACGCTGCCACCGACTGCAACACACGTGCGGTTTTTAAATGCAAGCACGGACGCAATAAGAACCTAACAGGTTTTTAGGAGCGACAATTACTGAGAAGTTTGACACTATCAGACACTGCTGACGTGTATTATTCACTAGACTTGTGCGTTATATACTAGTTTGTGAAAAACGCACACAAGTGCACCTGTACGCTGCCACCGACTGCCACACACGTGCGGTTTTTAAATGCAAGCACGGACGCACTAAGAACCTCACAGGTTTTTAGGAGCGACAATTACTGAGAAGTCATACACTATCAGGACTGTTTTAGACTGTATACACCAGCCCCAGATATGATGAAGGCTGGTATACGGTCACCAATAGAAATGGCTATATACCCTGCCTGCCTGCCTGTATATGTGACGCCCTGGGCAAGCCAGGGGTCACAGGTCACAACATCACATGCACCCCACATTCCCGGCAGGTACACCTAAGCTAACCTAAAATCCTTGTTGCCTTCCTCCAGGGGCTGATGTCCATGTGACGCCCTGGGCAAGCCAGGGGTCACAGGTCATCACACCACCACACCCTACACCCCAGTTAGGAACACCCAAGCTAACAAAATCCTTGTTGCCTTCCTCCAGGGGCTGATGTTCACACCAGGGGGTGGGCCAGGCGGTTGGCTCTGCCCACCGAGGAGTTCACAGCCCTGGAGGCAGGAAGAACCAGGCAGATAGAGTTTGGAGGAAGAAGTGGAAAGAGGAGTGTGAGAGCTTGAAGTAGAAGGAGTTGAAGTCTAGCTGAGTGCTAGAGTGGAGGAGTAAACAGTGGAGTGAGGAAAGTGAAGTGAAGTGGAAGAAAGGGGTAGCAAAGCTAAAGAGAAGAGCTGAAGTGACAGTAGTAAAGCCTGAAGTTGGTCCGGCTGTGTGCCAGGACAGTGTCAGCAAGGTCAGCAGACGGCGGTGACAGTCTGCAGGGGAGACTGCTCGGAGGTTGCTGGAAGGACTGCGGACGGGTAGTGGCCCGGCGGTCTGGAGCAGTACACGAAGAACAGTCAGCACCAGGGCAGGGGCCTCTCGGACCCCGGCAAGGCTAGGAGTCGCCGTAAATTTGCCAAATCCGTCAGTGAAGGGGACCTCTGTCTCCTAACAAAGTCCCGATTGAAGGCAACAGTCCGACCGTTAAGGGGAGACACCGCCACCGCCAAGGCACCAGTTTCCCAGGGCCAGCGCCTGCGGGCAAGAGAAGGGCTCCTCCGGCTCATGTCCATGTCGGGGAGCGGGTAACCGGTGGGAACCCATCGCTACCAAAAATACTTTACATAGGTGCAGGGAAGAGACCGTCATCGCTAACTGCAGGGAACCGCAGCACCGTAACCGTCCGAGGGACCCATCCAACCAGTCGTTTGTTTACCGAGAACTGTGTCGTGTTTACTGGCTGAGTGAGTACCTCCGTGCCGTGCGGCACAGCGCTGCCCCTGAGCCCCTGCACCTCCACAGGCCCCATACCCGCCTGTCCACCATACCAACCCCATCACTGGGCCCCGGGATCACCAAAACCCCTACCCACGGAGGGGCAAATCAACAACTGGCTGCTCCATACCATCACTCCCGGGCTCCCCCGACAGAGCAGCGGTGGTGTCCACTTAATCACCACAACCGTGGGTGGCGTCACGGACAATAAACTATCCCAAAACCCAATCCCCTTTCACTCACGGGCGAGGAGCGCCGCTCGAGTCCCCGGAATCCGGCCCATCGCTCGAGCCACCGAGCAGCAGCAGGCAGCAGCAGCCGCGGCAGCCGGACCCGAGCAGAGGGAGAGCGCGGCGTCCCCTCCTCCGCCCGCGACATATACAGCAACAATAGTCCTGAGAAGGACTCTTCTGGTCACTAGCCTGTATTCCGACCTGGCTATACCCTGCCTGCCCTGCCTGTATACAGCAACAATAGTCCTGAGAAGGACTCTGCTCCTGTACTCCGACCTGGCTATACCCTGCCTGTCTGTATACAACTACAATAGTCCTGAGAAGGACTTCTGGTCACACTGTTTGCAGCCCTGCTATGGAAATAACTATAAAGGGCCGCAAACCTTTCCCTGAAGCAGCAACACTCTCCCTACACTGACTGTCTGGATGGCTGTGTGCAGAGCACAGCGCGCCAGCCGGTATAAAGGCTCGGTCACGCTGTGCGGGCCGGCCAATCACTCCAATTCCACAACTAACAGGGCTGTGGCATTGCAGTGGTCTGCCAGTCAATCCCTGCATGAGGGCTGGCTCTCAAAAGAGCGCCAACATGCAGGGATGAAGACCACGAGTACAGCACGAGTATCGCGAGATTACTCGTTCCCCGCCGAGTAGCCCGAGTACAGTGATACTCGTGCGAGTACCGAGTAGTGACAAGCGTACTCGCTCATCACTAGTCATAATGTATAAATGCACAAAAGCACCCCAAATGCAAAGATCATGAATCCAGGGGTTTACACATATATGAATGTACACAAAGAGTCATCTAGACCAGCGCTAAATGAATTGAAGTGATAGAATTATACACTCTGAAAAAACAGAAATATAATAAAATATCAAAGTTGTACATTTAACAGAGATGCTGGTACCAAATTGTAAGGACTCTGAGATGACAGAATACCATTATAAATGCAAAGCCATATCAGTATTAAATGCAGGGATTGACCACAAGGTGGTGCTAACAAATGCTAATGCAAAACCATGGTTATTAGGAACACCAGTGGAGACAGTGGAGACAGACCCACTTAGATAAATCACATACCCATGAGGGTTACAAAACGGACTTGGGAAGCAGTAGAGAGGACCCCCTGGGGAAAGAGCCCCGACGCAGCGTTTCACGATCCAGCTGGTAAGATCATTTCATCAGGGGGGAGAAAAAAAGAATGGAACAGCATCCAGCAGCCATATGCATTTAAATATGTCGCTCGGTCGCTCCAGCTGCTCCGCCCCCACTGCGTCACGCGAGTGAACCAATCGCGGCCGGTCCCGACGCCGTCAGCTGTCAACGGCCCTGATCAGTAGCGCACATGCGCGGTAAACGGGGACGCGTCACCCGGAGACCGCGCATGCGCGCAGGCGATGGTGACGCCAACAGAGCCGGGCCAGCAAGCCACTGATGCATGCACGCGACAGGGGGAGGAGGAGCGGGAGCGAGCACATGAAACCAAACTTAGACAAATACAAACAGTGTGAACCCAGGTGGGAGACACATCAGGATTAAAGCAAAACAACGAATCCTTTTCAGTATCGCTTCCAGGCATCCCAGATGGGGCACACAGGAGGAATGGTAAATAGATAAAACGTCCATTATCCGATGTCAAAGGATGTCAATTCCATAGGTGCCAGCAAAAAAGAAAAATAAGTGTATTTAAAAAGTAAAAATGAACAAAAATAAAATTAAAAACCAAATGAACAAAAATAAAATTAAAAAAAGGCACAAAAACCAGGGGGATACAAGGAGAAGGCAATCATCGCAAAAAGGGTGCAAAACTCAAATACTCATTAAGGCCCCCTGGGGATAATGTTCCCAAAGTATAAATCCAGCGTGTTTCACGCTGGGCAAGTATTTTGCGCACATTCCCACCCCTCGCCCCCCCATGTATGACATCAATGCCCCTGATTTTCAGGGACGTTGGGACACAGTCATGGAAGGCATGGAAATGGTGGGGCAAAGTTTTTAAGGTGGAAATGTCAACCACTGTCCGGGCCGCAGCAATATCCCTCACATGTTCCCTCACACGTCTGCGCAGTTCCCTGCTAGTAAGACCCACATATATCATGCGCCACCCGCACGTGACATATTATACCACATTACTGGTACCGCACGATACATAATGGCGAATATCAAAACTGCGCAGACCATTAGCAGAAGTAAAAGAGGAAGTGCGAAGAACATTGCTGCAGGCCAGACACTGGCCGCAAGGGAAACAACCCCTAAGGGGAGTGCCAAGATCCAGAAAAGTAGTAGGCCAGTTTGGAACATAATGGCTCCGTACAAGCAAGTCACGTAAATTACGTGACCTGCGGGGCGTCATCAAGGGGCTTTTGGATAAAAGATCATGTAAGGTGGAATCGGAGAGGAGAACATCCCAGTGCCTGCTCAAAATAGATCGCATATTGGACCACTCGTGGTTATACGTAGAAATAAAACAAACCTGGCCAGGATCCGAGGAACCACTGGATTTAGCCACATTACCGTAAAGTAGAGTGGATCGAGGGGTATGCTTCGCCCGTAATTAAGCCCGCTTAATGCTCCTATTGCTGTTGCCCCGCTCCTGAAACCGAATTTTCAAATCTGCCGCCTGCTCCTCAAACAGAAGGTCAGATGAGCAAATGCGTTTCATACGTAAAAATTGACCGGTAGGGATGGCCCGAATAGTAGACTGATCATGGGATGACGAGGCATGAAGGAGGGAGTTGACCGAGGTCATTTTAGGGTAAACATTAGTTTGAATAATTCCTCCCTCGCCAATCCTGATGTCAATGTCAAGGAAATCCAAATGCCTGGCATTGTGCCTGTGGGTTAACTTGATATTAAATGGATTCATGCCAAGTCGTTCCATGAACTCGTCGAGTTGCTCCGCCTTGCCCGTCCACAAAATAAACAAATCATCAATGTACCGCAGCCAGCACTGCACATGGGCATCGGCCGGCCTGCCCCCGTCACAAAGCAAACCCCTCTCCCAGTAACCCAGGAAGAGGTTTGCGTACGAAGGCGCGCAGGCCGCGTCCATGGCAGTGCCGTGCTGCTGCAAATAATGTACATCCTTAAATAAAAAGAAATTGTGGGTGAGGACAAAACGGAGCAACTCAAGGATAAGGTCACACATCGGGCCATCCTGACCGGAGTTCAAAAGAAAATGTTCAGCGGCCTTGAGGCCATCCTCGTGACGGATACAAGTGTAGAGGGACTCAACATCTGCCATAACAAGTATTGTGTTATTATCCACAGAGATGCCGTCTATCCTCCTGAGAACGTCAGTTGTGTCATGAACATATGAGGGGAGTGTCTCAACCAGAGGTTTTAAATAATAGTCTATAAATTGACATATTGGTTGACACAACCCCTCAATGCCGGACACAATGGGACGACCAGGAGGACAGAGAGCATCTTTGTGGATTTTCGGCAGTAAATAGAAAGTTGGTATCTTAGGAAAACGTACTGTGAGTCCCTCTACTACTTGCTTACTGATGATCCCTTCGTCACAGGCCTTACCGAGGATGGCCTGAAGTTGAACAGAAAAAGTTGGAGCGGGGCTACAGGGGAGCTTACAATAAGTGGACCTATCACGTAATTGGCGAAGCGCCTCTTTTTCATACATAAGAGCCGGCCAGATCATGATGTTTCCCCCTTTGTCCGCAGGCTTAATTAAGACATCATCCAATTTATCCAGAGATTCGATTGCCAACCTCTCAGTATGAGTTAAATTGTCATACCGACGTCTCCTGGACAAATGTTCAAAGTCAGATATCACAAGTTTTGTAAATATCTCAACGGCCGGACAAAGGGGGAAACCTCGTAGATCTGGGCATGGCACAAGATGGAAACTCACCTTGAGTGCTCGGTGCAGCTTCATCCAGAAGTTCCTCAAGATCCTGTATGGCCTGTTGTTCCTTACGATCCAGTGGTCCAGAAAAATGTGTGCGTCTATTGTGTAATTTGGTAAGAATGACCTTCCGTGCAAAAATATATAAATCCTTCACCGCTGTAAAACAATGGAAGGAATTAGTTGGTGAAAAGGAAAGTCCCCTTGACAGCACATCAATTTGGGAAATGGAGAGGAGATGTTGAGACAGATTGATTACCTGAGGTGTTCTGCATTTATTCACATTAGGTAGTTGTTGTTTTGACTTTAATCTAGTAATAATGCCACTAGTTTGTCCAGTTTCAGCATCAGATTCCTCAGTATCGCTGGGACCAGGAAACATACGTCCACTGTCTGCACTTGTTCCCCTCGTCCTAGAGTAAGATCGTGATCTTGATCGGCATCCAAAGATATTGGAACGCCACTTATAGACCCGGTTTTGTTTGAAATCATTTTGATCACGTGAGAATTTTTTTATTTTTACGGTTTTGATATCTTTTTCCCAGCGTAGCAGATCAGCTTCATTCTGAGCAGTAAACTTGGCTAGGGCTTCACTTGACATATTCTCTTTAATAGTAATAAGCAATTTCTCCATCTCTATCTCCATTTCCATGACGCATCTATAAGGGATAAGCAGGTTACCATGCTAAACTCCCCCCGTACCATATTTACTTAAATAAAGACGATAACCACGACTATATTGCAGGAATGGCCACAACTTTATTTAACCGTATATATGTATACCAAAACTCGTGGCTCAAACATGCCACCCATTGTTAAACATAACCTTGTACATATATACCCTTATAACCAAACCCCCGATAGATCCATCCGAGAGGGAAACCATCATTCTTAACCCCCCCGGCCGTAACCTCCAACCTGCCCAGAGGACCACCTCGGCCGTGACCAACCGGCCCGAGGTGAGGGGTAATAACGTTCCATCGTTAATTACCCCCACCCAGAACCTGCAGGACCTCTGCCCACAAGTTCCCATCCAATCCGAAGCCACTCCCCTTGAGCGACTTCGTACCAACAAACCGACTGTCGGTACTCCCAACCTCTCAGACGGACCTATCACCCCGCTGTGACAACAAAACAGAATCATCCATTTTTTTTTTTTTTTTTTTTTATAAAGAACCATCACCCTTTTCTTTATTTATATCTTTTTTTTTTTTTTTTTTATAAGGGCAGGCAGGTGGGGCACAAAATTAACAGAGACAAAAGGAGGTAACTTTTGCTCTCCTCCAATATCCCCTGCAGTACTTTCTACCAATCCTATGCCCCCATATACCTCCCCCATCCTAACCAAACACTTAACCCCTTACTACCCTGCACCCTCCCGATCGTCATGGGCCTGTTCACCCCTATGGGGCTCACTGCCCCTCTAAATTGAGGCAGTGTCCAGCTCACCAAGGAGATTTAAGAAACCTCTCGAGCAGGCACTGGAAAGCTCCTCCCAACGTGCTCTGATGGATTCGTTGTCCACCTGAAAAGATGGACAGACCTGAACCTGCAAGCCCCGTGGAATAAGCCCCTTTTGTAGATATTTATTAAGGAACGCCCTGTTCCACCAGGTCCTAGTACGTTTCTGGAGTAACGATCTGTAGTTCTGCACGCTCTCAGACAACGCGCCCTCTCCTCCCATCTCCGCTGCAGTGCCGCCAACCTCAGCCAATGCTTGTCCAGCTCAATCAACCATGTTTCATCATGGGAGCGAAAATCCATGGTGGGAATAGGATCAGCTGTGGGAACCACAGAAACAAATGTTAATACAGAGATCAACCAAAAATTATCTGGGATGCCTGGAAGCGATACTGAAAAGGATTCCTTGTTTTGCTTTAATCCTGATGTATCTCCCACCTGGGTTCACACTGTTTGTATTTGTCTAAGTTTGGTTTCATGTGCTCGCTCCCGCTCCTCCTCCCCCTGTCGCGCGCGTGCATCAGTGGTTTGCTGGCCCGGCTCTGTCGGCGTCACCATCACCTGCGCGCATGCGCGGTCTCCGGGTGACGCGTCCCCATTTACCGCGCATGCGCGCTACCGATCAGCGGCGTTGACAGCTGACGGCGTCGGGACTGGCCGCGATTGGTTCACTCGCGTGACGCAGTGGGGGCGGAGCAGCTGGAGCGACCGAGCGACATATTTAAATGCATATGGCTGCTGGATGCTGTTCCATTCTTTTTTTTTTTCTCCCCCCTGATGAAATGATCTTACCTGCTGGATCGTGAAACGCTGCGTCGGGGCTCTTTCCCCAGGGGGTCCTCTCTACTGCTTCCCAAGCCCGTTTTGTAACCCTCATGGGTATGTGATTTATCTAAGTGGGTCTGTCTCCACTGGTGTTCCTAATAACCATGGTTTTGCATTAGGATTTATTAGCACCACCTTGTGATCAATCCCTGCATTTAATACTGATATGGCTTTGCATTTATAACGGTATTCTGTCATCTCAGAGTCCTTACAATTTGGTACCAGCATCTCTGTTAAATGTACAACTTTGATATTTTATTATATTTCTGTTTTTTCGGAGTGTATAATTCTATCACTTCAATTAATTTAGTGCTGATTTAGATGACTCTTTGTGTACATCCATATATGTGTAAACCCCTGGATTCATGATCTTTGCATTTGGGGTGCTTCTGTGGATTTATACATTATGACACATTTTAGGACCCAGTTTTTCAGATTCCCCTTCTTTTGTATATCAATCTGAATTGTATTTTACAAACTCTACTTCACATTGCCGGCTTGGGATTGCTGCCAATTTTAAACCATGCCAGTTGTTCTTTAATAAATTATGCATTTGCACTTTACTCTTTCATTCTCCTTTTTTTGCTCTTCAGTTAACAGTTTAAAAAAATAAATAAAAAAAGTGGCAAAAACTTGCATTTTCATCATAACGCAGAAAAAAAGTGTAATAAAACGCGATTAAAAAGTTGAATGTAAATAAAAATGGTATTACTGAAAACAACATCTTGTCCCACACAAACCAAGCCACCATTCAGCTCCATCAGCAGAAAAATAAAAAAGTTATGGGTCTGAAAATACCGCAATGCAAAAACAATTCATTTTTCTAAAAAAAAAAATGTTTTTATTGTGTAAAAGCGGCAAAACATAAAAAAAAAATATATAAATGTGGTATCGCTGTAACCGTACTGACCCGAAGAATAAAGCTGTGTTGTTTCTTTTACCAAACAGTGAACGTTATAAAAAAAAAATCCCGCAAAACAATTCCTGGTGTTTCGGGATAAATGTGATCAAAAATGTTATGTAAAATATTTACAATAAAAGCTTCAACTCAATCCACACAAAAAACACAAGTCCCCACTCAGGTCCATCATCTGTTTACTGAAATACAACATGGAATTATTTGCAATTTTTATTTCTGCAACATTCACTGTGTTTGACACAATGGCTGTTTTAGGCCTGTTTCACACGTCAGTGATTCTGGTACGTTTGTGCTTTTTTTTTCTACGTTCCAGAATCACTGACATACGCAGACCCATTATAATCAATGGGTCTGCTCACACATCAATGATTTTTCACTGACCTTGTCTCCGTGCGGCGTAACCGCGTGTCCATGATTGCCGCACGGAGACATGTCCATTTTTTTATGGCATCACTGATATCCCACGGACCACGCAGTGGTGTGATCCGTGAAACACGTGCCAGAAAAAAATGTGCATATAAAATAAAAATCATTTTTACTCACCAACTAATGAGCCGACTCATTACTGTCATGCATATTCATGAATGCACGACACAGCCGACCCGGAAGCAGCTGCTGTGGGGGTCAGCGCCGGCCGGATGCTGCACAACGGGAGCGTTCAACACCATGGAGAGCGGGAGCGGGCACAGGTGAGTTGATCTCTATGTGCAATCACGGACCACGGAGAACAGAGCACGGATTGCACTTCGACAACCCACGTGTGCCGTGAATCACGGCACATGGAGGGACTTGTGCGTGTTTTACACGTCAGTAAAGAACATCTGTGTATTTCACTGACGTGTGAAACGGGCCTTACAGAGACTAAAGGGGGTGTTAAACGCAGCGATATCGCTAGCAATATCGCTGGTGAAAGCACCCGCCCCTGATGTTTGTGCGTCACGGGCAAATCGCTGCCCGTGGCGCACAAAATCGTTTGGAGCCATCACACGGGACTTACCTGCCTAGTGACGTCGCTGTGTCCGGCGAACTGCCTCCTTTCTAAGGGGGCAGTTCGTTTGGCGTCACAGCGGCGTCACTAAGTGGCCGCCCAATAGAAGCGGAGGGGCGGAGATGAGCGGGACGTAACATCCCACCCACCTCCTTCCTTCCTCATTGCCGGCGGCCGCAGGTAAGCTGAAGTTCGCCGTTCCTGAGGTGTCACACGTAACGATGTGTGCTGCCTCAGGAACGACGAAGAACCCGAACAACCTATGTGCTCAACAATCAACGATTTTTTGTAAAGGAACGACGTGTCAATGATGGACGATAAGGTGAGTATTTTCCATCGTTAATGATCGTTCCTTGCTGTCAAACACAACGACGTCGCTAACGATACCGAATGTGCGTCACGGAATCCGTGACCCTGGCGATATATCGTTAGATACGTCGTTGCGTGTAACAGGGCCTTAAATTGTGCCTACACCCACAGATGAATTCACAGATGGGTGTAATTTCCAAAATGTAGTCACTTGAGGGGGTTTCTTCTGTTCTGGTCCTTAGAATAGTTTGCGGACTCTACTTGCAGAGCCCCTAAGAAAATCTGTGCTCCAAAAATAAATGGCTTCTTCCATCCCTAGCCCTGTGGTGCGGCCAAACAGAGCTATATAGTCACATATATTGTTACGTTCAGGAGAAATTGTGTAACATTTTATGGGGCCTTTTTTTTCACCTCTTCCCCTTGTGAAAATTGGAAATCCGGGGTTGAAACAACTATTTATTGGAAAAATTTATTTTTCATTTACACTGCTCAATGTTATAAATTTCAATGAAGTATCTGAGGGTTTCAGGTGCTCACTAAACATCTAGATAAATTCCTTAAAGGGTCTAGTTTACACAATGTGGTCACTTGTGGGGTAGTTCCACTGTTTAAGCACCTCAGGGGCTTTGCCAATGTGACATGGCACCCACCAAGCATTCCAACTAAATTTGATCTCAAATATAGTGCTTCTTCCTTTGCACTTTGCACTATGACTCAAAAGTTGTGTTTGACCACATATTGGGTGTTGGCTTACTGAGAAAAAATTGCTCAATAAATTGTGTAGTCCATTATGTCCTGTGACCTTTATGAAAATGAAAGTTTTGGGGTTAAAGCAACATTTTTGTGGTAACAAATATTTGTTTTCCATTTTCATGGCTCAACGTTATAAAATTCTGTGAAGCACCTTGGGATTCAAGGAGCTCACCAAGCATTTAGATAAATTCCTTGAGGGGTCTAGTTGCAAAAATGGCATCACTTGTGGGGGAGCTTCACCATTTAGGCACATCAGTGGCTCTCCAAATGCGGCATGGCGTCCGCTAAGGATTCTAGTCAGAAAATGTGCAATCCGCATTTAAACAAAATTTGACTAGTGCAAAAGTATGGGCACCTCAACATAAAAGTGACATTAATATTTTGTAGATCCTCCTTTTGCAAAAATAACAGCCTCTAGTCGCTTCCTGTAGCTTTTAATGAGTTCCTGGATCCTGGATGAAGGTATATTTGACCATTCCTGTTTACAAAACAATTCCAGTTCAGTTAAGTTTGATGGTCGCCGAGCATGGACAGCACGCTTCAAATCATCCCACAGATGTTCAATGATATTCAGGTCTGGGGACTGGGATGGCCATTCCAGAACATTGTAATTGTTCCTCTGCATGAATGAATGCCTGAGTAGATTTGGAGTGGTGCTTTGGATCATTGTCTTGCTGAAATATCCATCCCCTGCGTAACTTCAACTTCGTCACTGATTCTTGCACTTTATTGTCAAGAATCTGCTGATACTGAGTTGAATCCATGCGACCCTCAACTTTAACAAGATTCCCGGTGCCGGCATTGGCCACACAGCCCCAAAGCATGATGGAACTACACCAAATTTTACTGTGGGTAGCAAGTGCTTTTCTTGGAATGCCATGTTTTTTTGCCTCCATGCATAACGCCTTTTTGTATGACCAAACAACTCAATCTTTGTTTCATCAGTCCACAGGACTTTCTTCCAAAATGTAACTGGCTTGTCCAAATGTGCTTTTGCATACCTCAGGCGACTCTGTTTGTGGCGTGCTTGCAGAAACGGCTTCTTTCGCATCACTCTACCATACAGCTTCTCCTTGTGCAATATGCGCTGTATTGTTGACAGATGCACATTGACACCATCTGCAGCAAGATAAAGCTGCAGGTCTTTGGAGGTGGTCTGTGGATTGTCCTTGACTGTTGTCATCATTCTTCTTCTCTGCCTTTCTGATATTTTTCTTGGCCTGCCACTTCTGGGCTTAACAAGAACTGTACCTGTGTTCTTCCATTTCCTTACTATGTTCCTCACAGTGGAAACTGACAGTTTAAATCTCTGAGACAACTTTTTGTATCCTTCCCCTGAACAACTATGTTGAATAATCTTTGTTTTCAGATCATTTGAGAGTTGTTTTGAGGAGCCCACTCTTCAGAGGAGATTCAAATAGGAGAACAACTTGCCAGAGGCCACCTTAAATACCTTTTCTCATGATTGGATACACCTGCCTATGAAGTTCAAAGCTCAATGAGGTTACAAAACCAATTTAGTACTTTAGTAAGTCAGTAAAAAGTAGTTAGGAGTGTTCAAATCAAGAAATTGATAAGGGTGCCCATACTTTTGCACTGGTCAAATTTTGTTTAAATGTGGATTGCACATTTTCTGTTAGTACAATAAACCTCATTTCAATCCAGAAATATTACTCAGTCCATCAGTTATTAGATATATGAAACTGAAATAGCTGTTGCAAAAACCCAAATTGTTATAAAGAAAAAAGGTTAACATTAATAGGGGTGCCCAAACTTTTTCGTATGACTGTATTTTGACCTGGTCACGAAGGCAAAAACTGCCTATGGTGCAAAAGAGTCAATGGGTTTCATTGGCTTTTCCTTCATTAATCCATCATCAATTAAACAGGTAAAATGTCTGGAATTGCTTTCATTTGTGGCATTTGCATTTATAAGCTGTGGCGTGAACCCACAACATGTGGTTGAAGTAGCTCTCAATGGGAGAGAAACAGACCATTAATAGGCTGAAAAATTAAGAAATCCATCAGATTAATAGCAGAAATGTTAGAAGTGGCCTAATCAGTTTGGTTCATTCTGCATAAAAAAGATTGAACTGGAGAGTTTGGGAATTCAAAAAGGCTTGGACATCCACAAAAAACAACAGTGGTGGATGATTGCAGAATCCTTTCCATTGTGAAGAAAAACCCAATTCGCAACATCTTTACAAGAAACTAGATGTTTCAGTATCTACAGGTGCATCTCAATAAATTAGAATATCATCAAAAAGTTAATTTATTTCAGTAATTCAATACAAAAAGGGAAACACATATATTATATAGAGTCATTACACACAGAGTGATCTATTTCAAGTGTTTATATCTGTTAATGTTGATTATGGCTTACAGCCAATAAAAACCCCAAAGTCATTATCTCAGAAAATTAGAATAATTACCACAAAACACCTGCAAACGCTTCCTAAGAGTTTAAAATGGTCCCTTAGTCTGGTTCAGTAGGCTACACAATCATGGTGACTTGACTTGACAGATGTCCAGAAGGCAGTCATTGACACACTTCACAAGCAGGGTAAGCCACAAAAGGTCATTGCTAAAAAAAGCTGGCTGTTCACAGAGTGCTGTATCCAAACATATTAATGCAAAGTTGAGTGGAAGGAAAAAGTGTGGTAGAAAAAGGTTCACAAGCCACTGGGATAACGCAGCCTTGATAGGATTGTTAAGAAAAGGTCATTTGGGGAAGATTCACAAGGAGTGGACTGCTGCTGGAGTCAGTGCTTCAAGAGCCACAACACTCAGACATATCCAGGACATGGGCTACAACTGTCGTATTCCTTGTGTCAACCCACTCATGACCAATAGACAGTGCCAGAAGTGTCTTACCTGGGCTAAGTAGAAAAAGAACAGGACTGTTGCTCAGTGGTCCAAGGTGTTGTTTTCAGATGAAAGTAAATGTTACATTTCATTTGGAATTCAAGGTCTCAGAGTCTGGAGGAAGAGTGGAGAGGCCACAATCCAAGCTGCTTGAGGTCTCGTGTAAAGTTTCCACAATCAGTGATGGTTTGGTGAGCCATGTCATCTGCTGGTGTAGGTCCACTGTGTTTTATCAAGACTAAACTCAGTGCAGCCGTCTACCAGGACATTTTAGAGCACTTCATGCTTCCCTCTGCCGACAAGCTTTTTGGAGATGAAAATTTCATTTTCCAGCAGAAGACTTGGCACCTGTCTAGACTGCCAAAATACCAATACTTGGTTTTATAACAACAGTATCGCTGTGCTTGATTGGCCAGCAAACTCACCTGACCTAAACCCCATAGAGAATCTATGGGTATTGTCAAGAGGAAGATGAGAGACACCAGACCCAACAATGCAGACGAGCTGAAGGCTGCTATCAAAGCAACCTGGGCTTCCGTAAAACCTCAGCAGTGCCTCGGGCTGATCGCCTCCATGCCACACCGAATTGATGCAGTGATTCATGCAAAAGGAGCCCCGAGCACGTATTGAGGCATTTACTGTACAGACTTTTCAGTAGGTGCCAACATTTCTGAGTTTAAAATATTTTTTTTCAGTTGATATTATAAAATATTCTAATTTTCTGAGATAATGATTTTTGGGATTTCATTGGCTGTAAACCATAATTAGCAACATTAACAGAAATAAACACTTTAAATAGATCACTCTGTGTGTAATGACTCTATATAATATATGCATCTCCCTTATTGTTTTGAATTACTGAAATAAATTAACTTTTGATGATATTCTAATTTATTGAGATGAGTTTGTGTATACACACACACACACACACACACACACACACACACACACACACACACACACACACACACACAGTGCCTTAGGAAAGTATTCATACCCCATGAACTTTTACACATTTTTTCATGTCACACTAACTTAAATACAGTGCCTTGTGAAAGTATTCATCCCCCTTGAATTTTTAAACCTTTTCCCACATTTCAGGCTTCAAACATAAAGATAAAAAATTTAAATTTTATGGGGAAGAATCAACAACAAGTGGGACACAATTGTGAAGGTGAATGATATTTATTGCTTATTTTACATTTTTGTAAAAAATAAAAAATTGAAAATTGGGGCGTGCAATATTATTAGGCCCCTTTAAGTTAATGCTTTGTAGCGCCACTTTTTGCTGTGATTACAGCTGCAGGTCTCTTGGGGTATGTATCAGTTTTGTACATCGAGAGACTGAAATTCTTGCCCATTCTTCCTTTGCAAACAGCTCGAGCTCAGTGAGGTTGGATGGAGAGCGTTTGTGAACAGAAGTTTTCAGCTCTTTCCAACGATTCTGAATTGGATTCAGGTATGGACTTTGACTTGGCCATTCTAACACCTGGATATATTTATTTGTGAACTATTCCATTGTAGATTTTGCTTTATCTTATAGATCATTGTCTTGTTGAAAGACAACTCTCCGTCCCAGTCTCAGGTCTTTTGCAGACATCAACCATCTTCCCTGTCCCTGCTGAAGCAAAGCAAGCCCAAACCATGATGCTGCCACCACCATGTTTGACAGTGGGGATGGTGTGTTCAGGGTGATTAGCTGTGTTGCTTTTACGCCAAACATACCGTTTGACATTGTGCCAAAAAAGTTTGATTTTAGTTTCATTTGACCACAGCACCTTTTTCCACATGTTTGGTGTGTCTCCCATGTGGCTTGTGGCAAACTTTAAACAACACTTTTTATGGATATCTTTGAGAAATCGATATCTTCTTGCCACTCTTCCATAAAGGCCAGATTTGTGCAGTGTACGACTGATTGTTGTCCTATGGACAGACTCTCCCACCTCAGCTGTAGATCTCTGCAGTTCATCCAGAGTGATCATGGGCCTCTTGATTGCATCTCTGATCAGTCTTCTCCTTGTTTGACATGAAATGTTTGAGGGACGGCCGGGTCTTGGTAGATTTGCAGTGGTCTGATACTCCTTCCATTTCAATATGATCCCTTGCACAGTGCTTCTTGGGATGTTTAAAAAGCTTTTTGTAACTAAATCCGGCTTTAAACTTCTCCACAACAGTATCACGGACCTGCCTGTTGTGTTCCTTGGTCTTCATGATGCTCTCTGTGCTTTAAACAGAACACTGAGACTATCACAGAGCAGGTGCATTTATACGGAGACTTCATTACACACAGGTGAATTATATTTATCATCATCAGTCATTTAGGACAACATTGGATCATTCAGAGATCCTCACTTCTGGAGTGAGTTTGCTGCACTGAAAGTAAAGGGGCTGAATAATATTGGACGCTCCAATTTTCAGTTTTTATTTTTTACAAAAATTTAAAATAAGCAATAAATATCGTTCACCTTCACAACTGTGTCCCACTTGTTGATTATTCACCATAAAATTAACATTTTTTATCTTTATGTTTGAAGCATGAGATGTGGGAGAAGATTGAAAATTCAAGGGGGCCGAATTCTTTTGCAAGGCACAGTATATTTTCTATTTTCTTCGGATTTTGTGTGATATACACAACTAAGTAGCAAGTAGTTATGACATGCAAAGGAAATGATACATGGTTTTCTAAATTTTTAAAAATATAAATCTGAATATTGTGGCATGAATTTGTATTCAACCCCCTGAGTTAACACTTTGTAGGACCATCCTTTGCTGTCATTACTGCTGCATGTCTTTGGGGGTATGTTGCTACCAACTTTTCACATCTACCTTAGATACAGAAATTTTTGCCCATTCTTATTTGCAAAATAGCTCTAAAGCCTGCTTTACACGCTGCAATGTATCTTACAATGTGTCGGCGGGGTCACGTCGTAAGTGACGCGCATCCGGCATCGGAAGGTACATTGCAGTGTGTGACAGGTACGTGCAATTGCGATTGAACGTTAAAACGTTCATCGCATACACATCGTACCTTTCTCTAGAATTACACGTCAGATTGTTCATCGTACCCGGGGTAGCACACATTGCAGTGTGTGACACCCCGGGAACGATGAACAGATCTTACCTACGTCCAGCGGCTCCCGGCCCACAATGCGGAAGGAAGAAGGTTGGTGGGATGTTTACGTCCCGCTCATCTCCGCCCCTCCGCTTCTATTGGCCGGCTGCCGTGTGACATCGATGTGACGCCGAATGTCCCTCCCACTCCAGGAAGTGGACGTTCGCCGCCCACATCGAGGTCGTATGGACGGGTAAGTACGTGTGACGGGGGCTAATCGTTTGTGCGGCACGTTCAACAAATTGAACGTGCCACACATACGATGGGGGCGTTGCAAATCGCATACGATATCGTATGCGAAATTGCAACGTGTAAAGCAGGCTTAACTCAGTGAGATTGGATAGAGAGCGTCTGTGAACAGCAATTTTCAAGTCTTGCCAGAAATCGCCTTTGCCCTTCACACACATGAATATTCTTTGATCTAAACCACCATACCATTGTGGCTCTGGCAGTATGTTTAGGGTCACTCTCCTACTGGAAGATGAACCTACACCGCAGTCTCAAGTCTTTTGCAGGCTTTGACAGGTTTTCCTACAGGATTGCACTGTATTTAGCTCCAGCTATCTTCCCATAATCTCTGACCAGCTACCTTGCTGAAGAAAAGCATCCCCAAAGCATGATGCTGCCACCACTGTTTGATGGTGGGAATGGTGTTTTTAGGGTAATGTGCAGTTTTAGTGTTCCACCACACATAGAGTTTTGCATTTAGTCCAAAAATTTCTCAATTGCTTTTGTCCGATCAAAGTCCTTCTTCCACATGTAGGGGATACAGTCATTAGAGGCATGGATAACTATATACTATTGTGCTGTGTACTCACTGTGGAGCTATTTATCACTATACACTATACTATAATCACCTAGTATTTATTCTGAACTCCGGTGGAGTTCTTATATTTACATAGATATTATGAAGCTATCCATCTAGCACCACACTATGTAGTATTATAGTATACAGTTCTACACAGCACTTGGTCTCCAGTAGTAATAAATACATAGCACTATACTATTATTACAGTATCTTTTCGTCTTTCAACGTCTTTTAGCTCAAACTTGAGCCATGGTTACTTGATGGATGAACACTTTGTAGGAAGATCGATCTTGCACAAACCTAGGTAGATCTACTGGGATCTTCTCCTCTGTTTCTTGATAGTATAAAGCCACCGTGTTCCTGGTCTTCCTATTTGACTTGTTCCTTCTATTTTTCCGACTGTGATGTCTTTCTCCAGTGATTACTCTCTTCGTATGATGTGTACAAAGTAGGAAAGTCGTTGCATCGTGATCCTTGCTTTAAGTCACAGGTCTGGCTTGATTTGTTCCAAAATTGATTTGTTTGATCTTTTTGCCATCCATGATATTGATAACATCCTCCTGTCTTGTTTCTTTATCATCCAGGTTTTGCATTAATAGGTGACTACAGAAAAGACCGTTCTATGTACGAGCCGTGTCTTCATTACCAGTGAAATGTTCCTCGATTTGAGGACCTTATCCAGTGACGTCATTGTTGATTTGCCCATAGCTATTCTCATATTGACTTCTGGTGTTGCTGCATCTTGACTGATCATTGATCTGAGTAGGTTGAAGACCTTTACAACTTCCAGTTCGTCGCCGTCCATCTCAAGTATATCCCGATCAGATTTGGCAGTAGTCGATATCTTTGTCTGCTTTGTATTGATTAGAAGTTCCTTGTTTGAGCTTTCCATCTTGACACTCCATAATAAGTACTGTATTACTTCTATGCTTGTTGCTATCAATTTTGTATTGTCTGCATATTTAAGATTGTTGATGATTCTTCCAATAATTTGGATTCCTTATTCAATATATATAGATCTACATAGCTTCTTGAGAGCTATGTAACAGTGTAGTGTTATGCACATACTACTACTGGAGTCAAAGGCAACTTTATCGACACAGCACCATAACGGTACATAGTTGTACACAGCTCGTCTGGCCTCCACACTATATGTTACACTAGAAGATGGCCCGATTCTAACGCATCGGGTATTCTAGAATTTACGTATGGTGTAGTTAATGTATGATTTTTGTTATATATATAGATGTTGTTGTGTGTAGTTGCCAAATGTTTGTGTAGGGCGCTGTAAATGTTCTGAGTGTTGTCTGGGGGGGGGGTGAGAGCAGTGTTGTTTGTGTGTTGCGTTGTGTGTGTTGCGTTAAACACTCGTTTTGATGTATTATTGGTTGGTTTTTTTGATTGTCTGATTGGAGCAACAATTAATGGTCTATTTAATAGTGGACACTTGCAGTGGCAGCTTACCCTAGAGTCTGACCACTTGTATGTTGGGGTCTCTATACCTGCATCTTGAGCCCTTCACCTACAGTATCTCCCCTGATGAATCCTGGCGGAGGAAACGCGTCGGGAGGTTCCATGGTGATGAATCTTTAGGGCTAATTTAATCAGGGTCAGTTTGGGACGGTCCTTGTAAGGGCTGGAGCTAATGGGGCTTGAGGGTTCAGCTAGTTCCTGCCAGGGAGAGAGCTCCTGCCCGGCCATGGACAGCCACCCGATTCATCTATCCTGATGACCCCCTTCTAACTACTGACCTGCACCTACAACTGGGTGAGACCATTCCATTTCTCTATTTATAATTGCATGATGTATAAATGAGCCGGTCATTATAAGCAAGAGGCAATAATTATACCTATATGTTTACTGCCGTGATTATACTCTGAATTAAATCCAAGAAACACCACTGTGATCTTGGATGGATTTTTGTTAGATTTCTGTTAGGTTATGGTTGGTAATTGGTGTTTACATGTATGAAAAGCTTGTTTTTTGGGGGATTTAGTAACCCCATACTGTATATTACATTGGTGAGTCCTATTGGGGGGCTTGGTTCCCACTGGAATATATCCTCCCATGACCCTAACCTGACTAATAGGATTATAGGTTGTTGCCCCATTTATCCAGCTCATAGTAGTCATCAATTCACAGTGTCTATGAATCTTGGACACCGATTTGGCGTCGAAGCCCCTCAATGTCCATCTGGTGATTATGGTCTATCATTGACGGACACCACCGGGGGGGCTCCAACGCTATCTTTGTTGGTCCTCTTGGACATGAGTATTGTTTCATTTTTTTGCACAAAAAATTAATTTATAAATTGCAGCACTACGCAATTTTTTTAATAATTCTAATAAAAGTTATGTATTATTCCCTTTCTCACTGCTGATACTTATCTGTTTCTTGATAGTATAAAGCCACCGTGTTCCTGGTCTTCCTATTTGACTTGTTCCTTCTATTTTTCCGACTGTGATGTCTTTCTCCAGTGATTACTCTCTTCGTATGATGTGTACAAAGTAGGAAAGTCGTTGCATCGTGATCCTTGCTTTAAGTCACAGGTCTGGCTTGATTTGTTCCAAAATTGATTTGTTTGATCTTTTTGCCATCCATGATATTGATAACATCCTCCTGTCTTGTTTCTTTATCATCCAGGTTTTGCATTAATAGGTGACTACAGAAAAGACCGTTCTATGTACGAGCCGTGTCTTCATTACCAGTGAAATGTTCCTCGATTTGAGGACCTTATCCAGTGACGTCATTGTTGATTTGCCCATAGCTATTCTCATATTGACTTCTGGTGTTGCTGCATCTTGACTGATCATTGATCTGAGTAGGTTGAAGACCTTTACAACTTCCAGTTCGTCGCCGTCCATCTCAAGTATATCCCGATCAGATTTGGCAGTAGTCGATATCTTTGTCTGCTTTGTATTGATTAGAAGTTCCTTGTTTGAGCTTTCCATCTTGACACTCCATAATAAGTACTGTATTACTTCTATGCTTGTTGCTATCAATTTTGTATTGTCTGCATATTTAAGATTGTTGATGATTCTTCGAATAATTTGGATTCCTTATTCAATATATATAGATCTACATAGCTTCTTGAGAGCTATGTAACAGTGTAGTGTTATGCACATACTACTACTGGAGTCAAAGGCAACTTTATCGACACAGCACCATAACGGTACATAGTTGTACACAGCTCGTCTGGCCTCCACACTATATGTTACACTAGAAGATGGCCCGATTCTAACGCATCGGGTATTCTAGAATTTACGTATGGTGTAGTTAATGTATGATTTTTGTTATATATATAGATGTTGTTGTGTGTAGTTGCCAAATGTTTGTGTAGGGCGCTGTAAATGTTCTGAGTGTTGTCTGGGGGGGGGGTGAGAGCAGTGTTGTTTGTGTGTTGCGTTGTGTGTGTTGCGTTGTTTGTGGAGCGCTGTGTCTGCAGCATTGTGTGTGTGTGGTGCTGTGTGTGTTGCGTGGTTTGTGTGGGTGTGGCTGTGGGGTGCGTGTGCGTGTTTTGGGGGAGGTATGTTTTGCGCAATGTGTGTGTGTTGCGCGGTATGTGCGTATATTTGTGTATGCCGCGGTGTTTGTGTGTTGGGTGTTGTGTGTGTGCGGCGTTGTCTGTGTGTGGGTGTCTGTGTAGGGCAGTGTTTATGGTTCCCAGCGTGTGTGTTGTGTGGTGCGCGTGTGGCAGTGTGTGTGTGTTTTGGGGGGAGGTGTGCACCCCCATCGTGCTCCATCCCCCGTGCTGCGCACCCCCCATCGTGTTCCTTCCCCCATGCTGCGCATCCCCATCATACTCCATCCCCCATGCTGCGCACCCCCCATCGTGCTCCATCCCCCATGCTGCGCACCCCCCATCGTGCTCCATCCCCCATGCTGCGCACCCCCTATTGTACTCCATCCCCCATGTTGCGCACCCCCCATCGTGCTCCATCCCCCATGCTGCGCACCCCCCATCGTGCTCCATCCGACATGCTGCGCACCCCCCATCGTGCTCCATCCCCATGCTGCGCACCCCCCATCGTGCTCCATCCCCCATGCTGCGCACCCCTCATCGTGCTCCATCCCCCATGCTGCGCACCGCTCATCGTGCTCCATCCCCCATGCTGCACACCCCCCATCGTGCTCCATCTCCCATGCTGCACACCCCCCATCGTGCTCCATCCCCCATGTTGCGCACCCCCCATCGTGCTCCATCTCCCATGCTGCGCACCCCCCATCGTGCTCCATCCTCCATGCTGCACACCCCCCATCGTGCTTCATCCTCCATGCTGCACACCCCCCATCGTGCTCCATCCCCCATGCTGGGGCCGCCGGGGGCGGGTCCCAGCGTGGCAACGTGTGCCGGGGGCGGGGCTGAGCGGGCAAGGCGTCAACGTATGCCGGCTCCCTGCACATGTGTACCGGGAGCCGGTGTACGCTGGTAACCATGATACACATCGGGTAACTAAGGGAAGCGCTTCGTATAGTTACGCGATGTGTATCATGGTTACCAGCATACACCGGCTCCGTCACGATCCCAGCATTGCAAGGTTATGTCCGCCAGGGGCGGGGCCGAGTGTGGCGGGGGCGAGCGGGCGAGGCACACACTGAACACCTCCGTGTGGTCCGTTTGCGTTCCATGTGACACCCGTGATGCCGGAGAAAAACGGACATGTTCACGTGTGGAGCACATGAACACACGTATGCTCCACACGTACACACGGTCCATGGCTGAACACGCACTTGAGCGCAGACCCATTGATTTTAATGGGTCTACATGTGTCCATGTCTCCTGTACGTGAGGAAAAGGACCAAACACGTACTGGAGGCACGGACTTGTGAAAGAGGCCTAAATGTGATGCGGTTTTCATGCGATATTGATGTGGGTTTTTTGCCAGAAGATACAAACTTGGTGCAGGAATTTGGTGTAGAAATTTCAGCCCCAAAACTGCATCTCCTGACAAAAAAACGCATCAACACCGCATCACGTTTTGATGCGTTTCTTTGCCAGGAGATGCAGATTTGGTGCAGGAATTTGGTGTATAAATTTCAGCCCCAAATCTGCATCTCTTGGCAAAAAAATACACAAAACCGGTTTTGACTTTGTTTTGGTTCCGTTTTTCTGCCAGGAGATGCAAACTTGGTGTTAAAATGTCTACACCAGATTTCTGCACCAAATTTGCATGTTCTTGCCGAAACCCACACCATAACGGCGTTAAAACAGTTTTTGTGCATTTTTTTGCTAACAGTTGCAGTTTTAGTGATGACCTTTATAGACCTACACCAAATTTGCACCTTCTGGCAAAAAAACACATCAATATCGTATCAAAATGATATTGCATTTAGATGTGTTTTTTACGTCAGTTTACCTGCGTTCACAGGAGGGGTACTGTGGGTACCTCCAGCTGTGACTGCAGATAAACTTTATGATGTCAACTCTCAATTCTGTGGCTCAGTCAGTCTCTGCCTGAAGCCACAGTGTACAGTCATATTCTGTGCCCGTGCGCTGTGACTTCAGTATGTAGTAAAGCCGGAATCATCATGGTACCTCCTGTGGATTATGATGGAACTGTGTGTTTGGGGTTAATAAATTAGAGAAAGAGGGTGTTTTTTTCTATTTTTTTTCAAATAAAGGATTTTTTTGCTGTTTGTTTTATTTCTTTTCATTTACAGTAATAGTAATGAGGGGATCTCATAAACGCCTCCCATTACTAATATAGGGTTTATTGGCAGCTATGAGCTGTCATTACCCCTTATATTACCTTGATTGCCACTGCATCACGGCAATTGGGATGAACTGGGTAAAGTGCCGGGATTGTCGCATCTCATATTCCAAATGTTATCTTGACCTCCACTGTTCCTGTTAACTGCCATTTTTTAATAATTACATTTTGAATGGAGGTAAGAGCAACTTGAAAATTCTATTGTATCTTCTTATAGCTATTCCTGCTTTGTGGGCCTCCACCATTTTTTAGAGTGCTAGAAAGCTGTTTAGAAGAACTCAAGGCTCCAATTTTTTGGCACAAGGTTAGAGGAGGCTGGGTTTTTATAATACTATATAATTTTCATCACCTGGATTTTCCTAACAATGATAGTGAGCAAGCCATAACCCTAACAGACTAATTAAGGTCTGAAACATTGGTCAAAATGATCTAAACACACAAATTTCCAAGGTGCCCAAACTTTTGCATTGGCCCATTTCTCTTTTTTTAATTTTTAAAATGTAAAAGAAGATTTTTTTGTTGCCTAAAATACAAAGGAATTGTCATTAACTATGTCATTTTTTAAAATTATTTATTTCCATATTCAGGTGCATTACCCGGTTTGTCCAGCAGCCCTGGTGGCGATGGCACGCTGGGTAATAAATGGGTTAATACCAGCTTTGTATTCTCAGATGGTACTAAGCCCAAAATTCATGGTGTCATGCCAAATTAGACATGGCCACCATGAATTTCTAGTAAAAAGTAAAAAAAATACAACACAGAGAATTTTTTTTTTTATTAGAAATAAAACAATAAAAAACATTTAGAGACTCCATCTTTATTATAAAAAAATCCTTAGTCTGACGTAATCCACAGGGACAGCAATGTCAACTCTGCTTCATCACTCTGTACAGACACAGTCTATACAAAGTAAGAAGCAGGAGAGCCATGTCAGCTCTGCTATATCGCTCTGTACAGAGCAAAGAGCAGACTGACAGTGAGGGTATGATTGCACTTGTGTCTCGTATCACATCACTCTGCAAAGCCTGATACTCTCAGAACCGGAGCGCCTCAGCTGCATGGAAATACATGTCAGGAGATTGTGCGCCGTGATGCGATGCGACACTTGCACAGTGACAATCAAAGTTCAGTTAACAGGACCTTGGATGATGTCATAGTCATGTGACCAGTTTGTAAGCCAATGTCTGTACAACATTCACACCAGACTGGTCACATGGCTATAACACTATGCAAGGTCCTTTAGGCAGTGGTGCTTACCGGGGGGCACAGCAATGATCCGATGTGGAAGCAGAAGCGGCCGGGAAACAGACTCTGCAGGACGCGTCGTGGGACCTGTAAGTATGATCATAATGTTTTTTAATAATGTGCTTTTTTTTTTTTTTTACAGCCCCTGGACCCGATATGGATTTGAACTGTAACACAAGCTTCCCTGGAAAGCTAGTGATCGGGTTCGTGTACACGGATCGATACGATCCCCAATCGTTACAGTTCGGGATCGCCCATCACTATTTATGTGATCCTCGAAGAGACTATTTTGAATGTACTCTTTCAAGGAAACACCATGAATTAAATAGATTCTGTGTGTAATGCTCCTACTCTCATTCATACATTCTCAACCTTTTAAGTAACATGACTTTTTGTAAAGGGAAAATTATCAATTGCGGCTACTTTAATAGGATGACTGAAAGTCAAAACTGTGTACCCTCACTTGTCAATGAGATCTAAGGCGGAACCTGAATCAACAAATGCAGAGGGAGTCATAACCCCCATATTTGGTAACCAAAGATCCTTGTAAAAAGAAAAAAAAAGTGGAATGCATGAAAGAACTTCAAACCTTTAGAACTAATATTTTTACATATTAATGATTCTTTTTTTCTTTACCCTTTTCTTTACCCTTAAGAAATTATTTATTGTATCTGAAACACTAAATCATTGCATGATCCATTCGACCGCAGTACAGAGATGTGCAGGTGAACCAAGCTCAATTCCTGCCTCTCTGCATAGTTTCTCCTGCTTCAAAATGATGGGAAAAGGAAGTCACTGAAACACCCTCAAATGTACTCTTATCACTGCCAGTGACATAGTTTCTTCCAGGGACAACATGGAGGGACTTTAAACCTTCATATCTTGTATCTGACTAGAAAGATCCTGGCCAAATTTACTGTGGAGAGCTGGGTCTTTCCAGGAGGTTTCCACTGCCCAGCATCTGAACTGAGAGCAGTGCCCCTCCACTTTATGATTACCTTGAATCAACAAAGAAGCAGAGAAAAAAACGTCAACTGAGGAAAACACTGGAGAATCCTCAGGTAGAGAATATTCCCAAACTTAAGGCTCTCCATGAAGCAATGATAGAATAATATCCACTTGATGATTCTTTCCTTCGAATGAGGCAGGACGGAGATAAAAATACAACTAACATAAAGTAAGAAAGAAAACTTAGTTTGGTCCCAGTGTAAGCTCTCTGGTAATTTTACCTTAGATTCCGCAGACAATTTTGGGTGGACTAAAACCTCTGTTGCTGCGGATAATGCATGTTGTTGTTGCAATTTGATGTCAGCTACCTCTAAGGACAAGGACCATAACTGCATGACCAGGGCGCCCATAGGATCCATAATGGCTTTCCAACACACAAAAAATAGATTGTAGATAATGTTATGATTGTGTAGTGAACTCATGCCGGGTAAATAGGTAAAACACTACTAATACTACAACTGACCCAACCGATGGGCAGAGGAGTGTGCATAATACCTACAGAAAGTAAGGAGTACTGTGGTAGAAACTGTTCCCAGACTGAGTAAAAAGAAACCACAAAATACAAAAGAAAGGATAAAGTAAATACTGCTTGAGACTATGCTGCCTGCTTCTCACTAAGAAGATAGTTGCAGACTGAAAAGCATAAACATCAGAGAGAAAAACCCTTAGATGGTCATCCACAGACTTAACCTATAAAAAAAACAAAGCAAGGGTAACAAATGATAAACACCCATCAATTAAGGTCTCCTATGAAGCTTAGCTATGACCTGAGCTTCACAGGTTTACTAGAATAGCACTAAAACTGGCCTTCAGAAGGTCTCAATTGGTCTTATTGGTAAATTGGTCTTATCTGAAAACAATTCTAAGAAAATTTGGTTTTGATGATGATGAGTTCATCAATAGAGTTATGGCCTTATATGTAGATCCAACTGCCAGGATATTTGCAAACAATCAGATGTCTAATATCTTCTCCATCTCTAATGGTACACGGCAAGGGTGTCCCCTCTTTCCTCTGCTGTTCGCCTTATCCATTGAACCTCTTGCTGAGCACATAAGAAGTAACCCAGACATTAAGGGTATTCACACTAGAAACACCCATCATAAGATAGGGCTCTTCGCAGAAAATGTAATATTATCCCTGTCAGAACCCATTACCTCAGCTGCTGAAGTTATTAGGATTCTAGAAAAGCTCTCTCAAATATTGTATTACAAGTTAAACAAAAAAAAGCTAAAATGATGCACTTCAACCTCAACAATGATATAATCGAACAGATAGGTACTTCCACTTCTTTCTCATGGGAGAATGAATCTATGTCTTATCTTGGAGTGCTCCTCAATAAAAATTTAACAAAATTGGTTGCCAATAACATTAGTCTTCTGATTGAAAATATTCAAAAAGACTTGACACACACCGCAAATAAGGATTTGTCGTGGTTAGGTAGAGTGGTATTCATAAAGGTGATGACATTACCAAAATTATATATCCTTAGATCCATATCTTTAATGATCCTGGCAAATCAATTAAACAAACTCGAAAAATTACTTAGTGACTTTATTTGGAACTATAAAAGACCAAAAGTGAACAAAAACATTTTACTCAAACAGAAAAAAATGGGAGGTATAGGGCTCACCAATATTAAAAACTATCATCTTTCTAACTTAATTAAACAGAGTCAGAGGCTAATAGAGGGAAGCAATTTATTTCCTTGGATAGATTTAGAGATATCCTCTGTTAATTACCAACCCATAAAATCTTTAATTTTAACTCACCTAATCAACCCTTCTATCCCACCTCCAAACTCCCCTACTTTATACGCTACAATAAGAGCATGGAAAACTTTGGCCAAAACTCCGACTAATCTTAATAAAAATCATCTTCTTAGAAATACTCCCCTAAAAATTTTGGCGATTCTGGATAACTCAGAAATTCCCTCAACATGGCTGGAGTCAAATCCAAAAATGGTTGGAGACTTTTTTAATGGAAAAGACTTTATAAACTTCCTGGATATCAAGATCTAACACAAGCTCCCAGACTCTGAATTTAAGGCCCTCATCAAATTTAGGGAAATTTTAAAGACCAAATTATTATTTACAAACCCCTTTTCTGAAATTACCTGCATGTTATTGTGTAACGCAACCAAAATGGCCCTATGGTGTTGTAAAAATATCTATAACTACTTCAATAACGATCTAACATTCCACAAAAGCAAATATATGCTAGATTGGGAAAAAGATTTGGGTAAGAGCTTTACGGATGAGGAATGGCAGAAAGCCATTTCACTAACCTATTCTTCAAATGCATGTGCCTCTCTCCATCAATCTCACTTCAAAATTCTCTTGCGTTAGTATCTCACTCCATGCAGACTTGCTAAATTTAAAAGAGAGATGTCCCCTTTATGTTGGAGGGATTGAGACGAGAGAGGTACTCTACTCCACATTTTCTGGAGTTGTCCCAGATTGAAGAGTCTCTGGGAAAATATTTCTAGTCTGATTAATCAGATTACTAACTCCACAATTCAGGTAAATCCCCAAATGGCCCTGCTTTCACTTAATTTGGAAAAATCTTACCCTATATATAAACCTATCCTAACTCATTTATTTCTAGTTACTAGAAATCTTAAAGCTTCTAATTGGAAGAAATCTACGGTGCTCACTATCTCTGAGGTCGTAGAGACTACTTCTCTTCACAACAACTTTGAGAAGTACTTTGCTACCATTAACAATCCCTTTGCCTCCTATAACCGAAGATGGGATCACTGGAATAGTTTTATACAAGGTATTACATAAATAAATATTTATAAGTACTTAAAACCCTTTTTTATAACATAAATCCTTTTATTCAAACCTTCATTCATGCTTTCTTGACAATATGCTTATATTCCTAGAATGGAAGTCTGTTAACATGGTTGAGATTTGCATATGTCCATTGTTCTTCCTTTTACCCACTCCCTCTTCACCTTGTTTTTCCTTGCCTCCACCCTCCTCCCCTTTTTCATCCCCATTAAAGTAATTACTTTACCTCCCCCTCCCCTCTCCTTTCTCTTTTCCTATACCTATCCCCCCAGATAAAAAAGTTTTATTCATACAATAGATCCCCACATGTATTCAAATAATGGTATGCTACGCATAATAATATCTTGATTGTGTGGCTTTAATATGTTATTCTGTTAACCCTATTTTAATAAAAATATATAAAAACAGAAGGTCTCAATCTGCCAAGGTAACCAATCAGTTTTTCACCACACATTGTGAGCGGTTGATGGGGGCTGGTGCACTGGCAATTGTTCTATTTAAATTTACAGATAGATAGTGACATTTAAATGGTTAACAGTTCTGATCAGAGTTACTCTAGTTACTTGTTAGAGACAGATGCTGGCTATGTAGCAGAGCTTTCTTCACACATGTTGACCCCAGCACTGATGTACATGTATGTAATTATGAACTAAGGGGTCAAATAGGGTTATTCCAAAAAAATAAGTTATCATCAAGAATGAAGCTCTGCAGCCCCTTCTTGGAAGACAGATGTGTAGGATTAACTGTGAAACGGTCTTCTGGAAATATGTAGTGCCCATGAGACTGGACACTATAGGGTATATCGTTATATCCTTCCCAGGCAGGAAAAGTTTAAAACGGTAATTTACACACACCTCACATAGCTCATCTAAACACAGTCAGTTCCTCGCAGGCCCAGGCACTTGGGAAACACCAGGTCACCATAACAACGATCTGGATCCTTGCACAGGTAGGGCGGGGGTAGGAGTAGGAGTAAGTTACAAAGCAGACAGGAATTCGAAGTCAGTTTCAGTCAGACAGAGACAGAGCAGACACGCTGTGGAGCAGCTCCCTGAGGGGTTGCTGCCAGGCGCCCCTCAGGGAGGCAGAACAGAACCGTCTGGGATGTAACACCGCACCGACCTCTGCAGGGGTCTCCTGCAGAGGGGAGCCAGCCAGACTGGGGCTAGTAACACCTGGAGGGACGGGACCTGGTACCAGTAATCGTGGGCAAAAGGAGTACAGTCGCCAGGGAGAGTACAGTGTGAGTACTCACGGGACTGAGCACAGGCGGGGTACAGAGCCCTAGTTCAGGAAGATGCGTCAAGCTCACCTGATAAAAATCTGCCCGGTGAGGTGATCATCAAGGACCTCACCGATGTTATTGTCCGGGGCATAGCAGCAAAGAGGTAACCCGGGAACGGGGACAGAGTTCCAGCCCATAGACAGGTTCAAGCTGCCTGCCATATGGGCCAAGACAGAGTGAGAGAGAGAGCAGGAGGGAATCCCAAGACACTTCAGGCCACGGGTACCCACCAAGTACAGAGTTGTGCACGGAGGAGAAAGCCCACTGATTACCAGACTGGACTGGACCGCTGACCTGCCCAGGATCGACTGGAGTCTCCGATGGCGAGGACCAGCACCTGGGGCGCGATACCATCTTAACCAGAGAATAAAAGAACCTGGAAAATGCACCCGGTGACTCTGTGAGTAAATGCCGCCGACCTGCATTCCGGCGCTCCCGTGGACTGCCACCCCGTTCTCACCAACCTCCCTGGGTAATCCCGCTCTGCCTGTAGGGAGCAATACCATCCTGGCTGCACCTAACACTTGCTCTGCAGCGGCGGCTGGTGCTGCAAAGCATCCCCCATTCCCATCCAACACCGCTCCTGGGAGAGGAACAGTCGCAGGAAGGGTCTGTGGCAGATGAGGCCGAGACCCAGTCGCTATTGCAACCGGCAACATGCTTCCCAGGGACTCATCACCTTCCTTCCATCCCCGTTTACACTGGACACCTATTTGTTTGTCTTTTCATGTAGCCGAATGGGCCACGGAGCTGGATCAGGCCAGTCACAGCAACCCCAAGAAACCACTGGCCCAGTGACGAGTACCCAAAGGCCCCGTGGGGTGCTACAAATAGCCGACTACAGGCCTCAGTTTTCCTTGTCAGCTACATAGACAAATGATAAGACTGCAGAGTCCCAGTTTCATAGTTCCAGAGGCTCATTCTCAGGATCACTGGAGGCCACAACAATCAGACCCTAAGGAGAATTGATGAATTCAATGATAAATCAGTTTGCAGTCAGATACCCTAATTTCAACAAGAATAATGTTTTGTTTCAAGTGCTGAAAATATCCAATAAGGTGGGTGTTACGCGGGAGGACGGTTAGAGCCAAAACTAATATAAGCTCTAAAGTCTCCCAAGGTCCCCTGAGCAGGTGGTAAAGCTACAGAAGGACCAGTAGACGGATGACACAGCTTCAAAGAACACAACACACAAGGCGGTGTTAACGTCACACATGCCGGCAAACAGGACCTCCCTTGTTAACAGCACAGAGAGGATCCTGCAGGTGACAGTCCATGCATGAACGGGGCACACAGTTAACTCCACTGAGCTGTATCTCCACCAATCCACTGAAGGACTGGATTGGTGGAGGAGAAGCAGAGAGGCTGACCCTATCAGTACCTCATCACATTATCTTGGCGTGACAAGTACTGCCACCTAACCCTGCCTACCACTTCCAGAATATAATGGCGCTGGCCGCAATGTGGCTGCACTGCTCTGACACATCAAGAGAGATGAAATGACGCCCGCGCAGCCATGTGCTGTGATCTTTTAAAAACTAAGTCCTGCCCCAAGCCAAGCACCAGATGGTAATGGCGCCGGCAGCAGCCAGTCAGAGACCGCCACATCACCAGTGATGTCATTAGCTGCCAATGCGGGACCGCCACGTCACCAATGAGGTTATTGATGGCTAATCAGCAGCCGCCGTGTCACTGACGTCAGTGACGGCCAATCAGAAGCTGCCACGTCACTGGTGATATCACGCGCATGTGCAGAAGCATGAATCCCGCACTTTGAGCCAGGAGAGGCAGCGGGAACCCGTGCATGCGCGGTAGGGCAAAACTGGGACTTAGCCTCAGAACGTACAAAGATCCTGGACACCTGACGCCTAGCAGCTAGGCGCCTGGAACGGAGGACAGGTGGTGCAGGAGAGCCAGAAGGCACCGCAGCAGGGGATCAAGACGAAGCAGGAGTGGTTCGAGGCTCGGGAGAACCCCGAACCATAACAGGGGGGCTTTTTCCAATTGACAATATTGTGACATTGGGAAATCTGAAAGGAAACAATAGGGTGATGTGATTGGCAGTTACAAGAATGTTTTTGGAGGGTGAGGGTTGCGAGAGAACAGAATCCATTTTGTTCTTATGATACCAATTTTATCATTTAACTTATAATATTATGGTGATTGGGTGGCACTGATGGGTGGGGAAGTTTCACATTTCTTTATACACCCCTAGTGCTCTTATTGGTGAATAGTTCAGAGGACCAAGTTCTTTGTTCCGAGGTTCTATATAAACTGATCCCATGGTGTAATAAAGCAGAAACCTCCAGTACACCACCAAGCTGTGTGTGCTGTATTGATTTACTGAGTGCTCATAATACAAATCTTAATAATATGGAGTTCAACTGGTATAGAAAGAGAGTATTTCGCTCACAGGGTGGTGTAAAAATATGCAACACCTCAAATCAGGCCAAATTCCTATTGTTTCTAGTAAGTGCAAATGCATGACAAATCCAGAGGAGTTTACCAAAGCTCGGAGAGCTACCGTAATCTACTGCAGTGGGACCTAGCAGCAATAGGAAGGCACTTGGTATACCATCAACCAGCTTAAAGTAAGGCTAAAGACTGTGCTAGTTCAGATTATTGCTGCAGATTGCTGCCAATCACTGTTTCATAGATTGCTTCCACTTTCACTAAAATTCTATTTGCGAAGATTTCTGTTTCCTGATTTAGTTGCAAATTTACCAGCAAAATTAAATTAGCAAAGAAATAATTAAACACAACAGTTTTTCCAGTGCCTGCACAATGGAGTCATAAGAAAAGTAGTCCAAAAAACTATTGTTTGAAATAAAATTAAAGGGGCTGTCTATTACATTTATATTGATATCCTGTCCTGATACAGTAGGTCATCATTTTCAGGTTGATGGGGATGCGACTCCTGGCACCCTCACAAATCAGCTATTCCCGATGCCAGTGTTATCAGTTGCAGAGCAATATAGGACAAGTCTGCCAACTGTATAGATACTGTAGGTCGGTACTGCCCATCATTCAGATAGGGACGGATCTGCAGTACCCGCTGTGGCTATCAATATAAAGGTACTAGACAACCGAGTTAGGATGTTCCTAATATTATTAAAATACATTTTGCAAAAGTAGGAACAATACATTTGTAGCTTCCATGGATAAAAAGAATTTCTAAATCTGTAGCATCTTTTCTTTACTAGCACTAAAGTGTAAGTTGCTTTGTTAAATGTTCGGTTTGACAGCCATAGCTTTATATAACACGATAGAATGTCTGGACAAAATTGGGACAAAAGGTGGCAAACAAACATGGGGTCTCAGCTATTATGAGAACTGGAAGACCTTTTGGCCAGATAGTGAAAGAAAACATTCTCTACGCACTAACCTATAGTCATTGTGCCTTTCCACTGTGAACCTGAAGCCTTAATTGCTGATGTGGCTGACCTGCCGAGACATTGTATTATTTCCAATGGATGTTTTGGTGTATTTCTTTTATAAAAGTCAAAGTTTAGTTTTAAATCAACAAATGTTTTTTCCAGTTTTCCTAAAAGTTATTTTTTTTTATTTTACTGAGAATATTTATATTAGTTTTACTTAACTGGAGGGAAAGTAAATTATTGGTTTGCCCTTTTATCTTCCTTCAACCAAATATAATATTTTAATAAAAAAGATTATAAAACTAGAAACTCACTTATATAATGGTAATAGAAACAGGTCTTCTCATAGGTGGCGTCTAATTTTGATTACTTATAAACTTTAGTTTGGTAGTATAGTTTTTTTCATACATTAACACCAACACCCTTTGATGTACTATTAAAGGTGTTTTACACGCTGCAACATCGCTAACGATATATCGTCAGGGTCACGGTGTTCGTGACGCACATCCGGCATCGTTAGCGACATCGCAGCGTGTGACAGCTAGGAGTGACGATCAACGATCGCAAAAACGTCAAAAACCGTTGATCGTTGACACGTCGCTCCTTTTCATAATATCGTTAGTGGTGTATGCCGCTGATTGTTCGTCGTTCCTGTGGCATCACACATCGCTATGTGTGACACCGCAGGAAAGACGAACATCTCCTTACCTGCGTCCACCGGCAATGAGGAAGGAAGGAGGTGGGCAGCATGTTCCGGCCGCTCATCTCCGCCCCTTCTCTGCTATTGGGCGGCCGCTTAGTGATGCCGCTGTGATGCCGAACGAACCTCCCCCTTAAAGGAGAGATTGTTCGGTGTCTCCAGTGACGTCGATAAGCAGGTATGTGTGATTCTGCCGTAGCGATATTGTTCGCTACGGCAGCGATCACCCTCATGACGAAACAGCGACGTGGGCGGGTGCTATCGCGCACGACATCGCTAGCTATCACTAGTGATGTCGCAGCGTGTAAAGCACCCTTTAGGCCTGAAACACACTTCCGTTAAAAACACGCACGTGCCGCGAGACACGTATTTACCCTGCGTGTTGCGTGTGGTAAGTGCGTGTTTCGGGTACGTGCGGTCCACGTGTGTTCTCGGCATGCTATCCGCGATAGCACACGTAGAACCGGTAATTTGCATACTCACGTGGTCCGCACTGCTGTCCGTGGTGCTGATCTTCGGTCTCCAGCCCTCCCGTCTCCCTGCTGCCGGCCGCAGTGAAGTGAATAATAAATGAGCATAATGAGCGGCGGTCAGCAGCCAGCAGCAGCAGCGGCAGAGACAGGAGGGCTGGAGAAGGTGAGTAAATGGTTTTTTCACTGACATGTGTGTTTTCTCCGGTGCGTGTCACACGGGACCACATCCACACTACATCCGTGTGGTACGGATGCGGGCCGTGTGACACCCATGCTGCCGGAGAAAACGTGGACATGTCAGCGTAGCATTGCTGAACGTGTCTTCGTGCCGCCGGTACGTGCAAAAAATGGCAAACACGTACCGGCGGCACGGATGTGTGTCGGAGGCCTTAGGCTGTGTGCTCATGATGAGCTTTTATTGCATTTTTGACTCTGTATATGTGTAAGGGGTGGGCAGATCCCTTACAAAGAGGTACAGTTTCCCCAGAATGTTGATGTTATTTAATAAAAAGGTTTTATTGTTTTATGCACTGTTTTTAGGGGTTCCCCTAGTGGCCGGGTGGGACGGCTGTCTCCACAGAAACAGGGCAGAGGAAAGGAGGAGCCGGCAACAGAAAGGGGAGGGAGGAGAGTTGTTAAGGAAAAAACTAGAACCAGCAGTTAGTTGAGTCCGGGACGGGAGAGAAGAAGCAGAGAAGGGGCAGAGTGTGGAAGCTGGGTGAATAGGAAAGCCGGAGAGAAGAGGAGAAGGCGGAACCTCAAGTGTGAAGCAGTACTGGTGTGGGTCCGGTCTGTGATAGCCGTAGTGGGAGCCAGGTGAAGTGGATTAGCCGGGCACATCCCCACTGGAGGAGACGTCAGGAGCAGGTTTTTTTCCCCTCAGCAAAAAAGTGTGAAGTCACCTGAAGTGTTGTGCCTCTGTGAAGAAAAAGCGCGTAATAAAAATGCCTGCTGGTTCAATTGATCCATGTCTGCAGAGTCTCTGTACAACTGACGATGGCGTCTGCACCACCACACTCTGCCCCACCAAGTCATCTCCTGTCCCCAAAGTGACGGCGGCACCAGGGGTAAGCCTAGCAGAAGGGGCCACGACTACAATCCCCGAGGCACCCCTGGCACCCCGTTACATATGTTTGCTGTGTCAAAACCCACAGTATTTTACAGTACCAGCAAAGTGAATGGATTTATAGAAATCTCCTGCACTCTGCGCTTCTTTTTTACATTTTGTAAACTGACCTGAGGTGCATTTTTCCAATCCACAACATGTCAATTTCCCTTGAGAGTACGCTGAGTTTTCTATGCAGAATTTCCCCACAGACTTGTATTAGATGCGTAAAATCTGCACGTAAAAAATGTGAGTGGAAGAAAAGCGATTCTGGCAGCTAAATATGAAAGGGTTCTTTACAGTTAGAGCAGTCAGACTGTGGAATGCCCTACCACAAGAGGTAATAATGGCAGATACTATAACAGCTTTTAAAAAAGGGCTGGATGATTTTCTCAGTACACACAGTATTGCAGGTTATAAATTACTTAATTAAAAAATATATAATTGGTGGAGGAAAGTTGAACTAGATGGACCGAGAACTTTTTTCAACCTATGTGATATGCATTTTTAGTGCATTTATACAGTGGGAATGCATCAAAAACACATATAATCCACACCTAACAATGTCAAAAACAGGAAGTTAGAAAAAGAAAGTAGCTTTATTTAAAGTATGGCACATCAAACAAAGACAAAAATTGCAGCTTCAAAAATACGATAAAAACACAGCGTCAAAAAAAGCGCGCATAACAATGTCATGACACAAAAAACGTAAATAAACTAAGGTGCAGAAATTATGCAATGTCAAAAACTCATCAAACACATTGTGGGACTGTAGACTTATGTTATGATAAATAGGTCATTAGCACAATTTGGTGCAATAATAGATCATGGAGATATGGGCATTCCCTGCAGTATTTATACAGTAAGACTCCTGTTGTGATGACCAGGATTGGTGAGAGCACTAATCTCGGCTGTTTAAAGCCCTTGATCTTTTGATCAGTGATTCTGTTGAGCAGTGGCTGTGCCGCTAAATGATTGGCTGAAGCACTGATGCACACTGTTGACATGACTTCATCTTTACAGCCAAAACACTGATACTATAGCAGTCACAGGGAGTCAGGAGGATGAGTGCCGGCTGAGATTGATATTTTACAAACTTTGGGGCAAATTTCCTGAATCCTGAAAGTAACATTCCCTTTAAAGGGAACCAATCACCAGGATTTTCGTATATAAGCTAAAGTCAGTGCTATACTGGTACTATCAGGCTGATTCTCTACATACCTGTAGTGGTCAGCTCGGATGTTTAGGCTTTCAAATCCAACAAAGTAAAGTTTAAAAAATCAGCAGCTGCTTGAGTGGCAGCTGCAATGGAGCAGATAATATCTGGGTGGGTATTCATATGGATTCCCGCTACCCTGGCTGTTGCCCCCCCCCTCTCTTTTCTCTATGCTAATTTTGCGCAGGCGCCAACTCCAAAGCCATCTTAGTAAAGACATTGTGAATAGTTAAATTAGCATAGAGAACAGAGAGAGGGAGGAACATGAGGCAGGGGGGCGGGAAACCATATGAATACCCACCCAGATATTATCTGCTCCATTGCAGCTGCCACTCAAGCAGCTGGCGATTTTTTAAACTTTACTTTGTTGGATTTGAAAGCCTAAACATCCGAGCTGGAAAAGAGTTCTTTCGGTCTGGTGTAGCGCATAAGGAACCACTTGTTGATATTAAATGTTGTACTTTATTAATTATAAGCTCCTATTAATACAATGCGTTTCAGCAGACAATATGCTTTCATCAGGTAACATTGTCTGCATATTGTCTGCTGAAACGCGTTGTATTAATAGGAGCTTATAATTAATAAAGTACAACATTTAATATCAACAAGTGGTTCCTTATGCACTACACCAGACCGAAAGAACTCTTTTCCATCTACCCACTCCCTACCTGGGATTTCGGTAGTATCTGCAAAGGACCTGCCAACCCATTATAGAATCCAGCTGGGAACTGGAGGATCGTGGAGGAAAACCTGAATCCCAAGGTGCCGGTGGAGTTCAGGAGCCGACAACGATACCATAAGTCTGGATTCAATAAGCCTGGACACTGCAATCAGAATGGAGGAATACCCCGGACTGACACGCTTTCACTGGAGTTGTGCGGGGGCGCACAACCTGCAAAGGTGAGCAGTTCTAAATATCTATCCTAAATCTATCCATGGATGCTTTTCATATTGCGCCTGTCTCTCTATCTCTATTTCATTTATAAACATCCGAGCTGAACACTAATGGTATGTATAGAATCAGCCTGATAGTGCCAGTATAGCCCTGGCTTTAACTTATATATGAAAATCCTGATGATTGGTTCCCTTTAAAGGGCATGTTACTTTCAGGATTCAGGTTCCCATCTTTACAATTCAAACTTCAGAAAGGTCTGCGCTGCTGTTCTTTACAATATAGCATTCAAGAAGGTATCAAGTTGTGCCTTGGACCTTTCTTGCATATTGCTAAAACCAGTATTCATACAGATTTGTCAAAGGAAAAATAGTTTTTACTTTGAGAACATGAGCAATCTAATATTGTTTCAAATTTCTGTTATTCAAAATTACTGGTTCATATAAAAAAATTATAATATTAATTCTGTAGATGGCATTACAGAGATCTTGCAAATAGTTAGAATTGCTATAATGTTTCATTAGAAGATTTCTGCTAAGACATTATTCATACATGTAATGATTAAACATTCATCTTGGGAGATTGCAATATGCTCTGAGACTGTTATCATCATGACCTATTAGGACTCACAATGCGTATAATGGGTTCATAAAATATATACCAGGCACAGGTCAGCTGCTTCTCACCCACCGCGGGCTGTCTGATGTGTAAAGCTTTGCGTCTCGTCAGTTCTGTTAGTCACACAACAATCTACGCTTTCACAGTTCTACTTTTAATGGCTTGCAGGGATAAGATATTTAAGAAACTTTTTTTTTTCATTTTATACCTCTAGTCAGGTCTAAAGAAAATGCTGAAATGTGCGCACAGTGCCACTATTTATTGTGCACTACAATGTCACAAACACAAAGGACCTCTACACTGAGTTTGAGATGTGTTTATTAGAGATGTGCAAATAATGAAATATTCAGGTTTAAATTATCTGAGCCGAATGTTTATTTATATATATATATATATATATATATATATATATATATATATATATATATTTATATTTATTTTTACACTCCAATTGGGGACCCAGACAGCTACTTTAAGGGTAGCCAATCAAAGACGCCGGCAGTCTGACTGCAGCCAATCTCAGACGCCGGCAGAGAGTGTGGGCAGGGGAAGCAGTACATATGTATGAAATCTAATGAGTGGAAGTAGTGTGACAGTTGCGGAAAATCTCAGTAAGTCTTTTTTTTATTCACTGCGATTCCCAATCACAGTAATGCCAGTAGCAAAGATGGCTATGACATTACTGTGATTGGAAGGCAATCCCAGCGTGTTTAGTGGCTGAAAATCAGGCACCAAATATGTTGTGAGAATTCTCAAATCTCATGAGGCAAATACCAAAATACTCGGCGAGTAACGGATATCGTGAATAGCGTAATATTCATTCGAGTAACGAACAGTGCAAAGTATGTTCGCTCATCACTAGTGTTTATTTGCATATTGTGTATGCTAAACTCGCAGAAGTATCATACAGATTGCCATATAACAATTTATTTTGCAATGATTCAACCTCAAAGGGATAATATTTCATAAAATGGTTTCTGGACTAATTATATGACTACGTGCAGCCTCCATCATACATTCACCTTGTCACTGAATACCTTTCTTTCTACTTTTCTTTTTCTAAGGGCTTCTAGGGAAATGTTTAAATGAGTAATCAAGCTATACAATTTACTACATTGATAGGTTATAATTTATGTTCACATTGAAGGTTTTCTATCTGAAATGTTTGGGTGCAGCAAAATCCTATCCCCACGCTGTAGGTATTTTCTGCAGGTTATCAATTTTTTTTTATTTTTGGGGATTAATAAAGTGGAGAAAGAGAGTGCTTTTTTGCCTTTTATTTATTTATTTGTGTTTATTTACTTTTATTTACAGATTAGTAATAGGGGATTACTAATCTAGAGCTTGGTGGCAGCTGTGAGCTACCATTAACACCTTATTAACATGATTGCCACTGCACCAGGGAAATCAGGAAGAGCTGGGTAAAGTGCTAGGATTGTTGCATCTAATGGATTCAATAATACTGGGCGGCTTCACACTGCCGGACTTTACCATGGCTAGGTATCAAAATTGGGGGGACTGCATGCCGGTTTTTAAAATTATTTAAATATATTTAAAAAAAAAGCCCCATATGGTTCCTCTTATTTTGATACATGGCCAAAGTAAGTGTGACGCCCTGGACTATCAGGTCATCACAGGGTATTGTGCAATCTGCCCTTCTGTGCAATATCCACCTCCTTCTTGGTTATGGGTCCCCAACTACATGGTGTTGCCAACAACAGCTAGTAAAGTCCTAGGTACACTCTGCACCACACCCACCAGACACACCAGTGGATGGCCTGAGTGGAATAGGGTCGCCCACTTGGGGGGGGGTTAGTTCAAGGGGAGGTCAGGAGTGTCAGAAGTAGGTCAGAGAAGTGTTGGAGGTGAAGGAGAGAGGAGGTCAGGAGCCGGGCTCCTTGGAAGTCACTAGGTAGCAGACGTTGTTCTGGGCCTAGTAGGAGCTGGCCCCCTGGTCGCAGGGGATCATGACAAGGTGCACAGAACTGTCGAGGAGGACAGCCAGCGGCCTTGTATCATCACCGGGCTGGGACTAGGGCAAGACGGGGTACGTGGACCCTAGGTCAGGGAGTAGCTTCAGGCAGCCTGACAATTTACCCGACGAGAATGGAGCCTTCAGGATCCGCTCTCCACCCACTCCAGAATCGGGGTACTAGCGCAACGAGGGGGACAGGACTTTCCACTAAAGCGGTCCAGAAAATCCCAAGCTTGAACTCTGAGAGCAAGCTCCCACAGTTAGCCACACTGGGGAGCAGGACCCGACTAGTTCTACACTACCGGGACCAACAAGCAAGTGAACTTAGTGCCAGGTGGAAGGTCACAGATCATCAGGCAGCACCATCGGGGAGAGGACCCAAACTAGCTCCCCTCAGCGGCAGCGGTGTCCAGAACTTTGGTTTACCCAGTTGTCTGTGTCAGCTTTATGGACTGAGTGAGTATGCAAGTGACCCCCTCGCACCCAACGGCACTCCCCAACACCATTACCGAGTCCCGGGGCATCCCCCCTACCCGTGGAGGGTCCCAACACCTGGCTGCCCTACTCCATCGCCCCTGGGTACTCCCAACTGCAGCGATGGTACTCCATCTTACTACACACCACGGGTGGCGTCACGAACTCTAAACACCATCTCCTGTAAATACCCCCTTCATTTGAGTGGCCGCACAACCCCCGGGTCCGGACGCCCCTCGAGCCACCGCGGATCCGGATCCGAGCAGCTAGACTGCTGACACGGGGGCGCCACATAAGCGCACAGCTGGAGGCTGTAGCCTGTAGCCATATGCTTTATGTGTGCTCGGTATCTTTATATGGGGGGACCCAACGCCAATTTATTTATTTATTTTTATACCATGAAAGACGCATCTAGCGTCTGTGATTGGAAGCAGTCAGCTGAGGTGCCTTTTGAAACATTTCTGTAAAATGAAATAATTTTAAGCCACATAAGATAAAGTATATTCACCTCTAAAAAGTAGTTTTTTTAATGTAAATTTTAAAGTTCTGATTTTCGTTTTAATAGAACTAAAAAACACAGCTCAGATAGAAGGAACTTTGTGTATCAGGGCACTAATAAGATATAAGATATAAGATATTAAAAGTGCAGGTTTACTTTTGGGAAACCTGCACTTTCGTATTAAGCAATTATATAAACAGTAATTATTTACTATATTCCTTTTATTAGAATTGCTAACAGCAGGAAAGTCACAGGTCTTCTATTTTCTGCTGCACATTTATATAGGCATAAAAATATATAAATCCACACTGATACCTATTATAATACCTTATGAATGTATGCATTTATATTAAATCTAAATCTAATTGACATGTCTGTGGTGGTTGTGGATGTTCATGCTATGTTCATATAGGATATAGTGGCCCCCTCCATTGTAAAGTTTTTTTCCACTCAGGAATAGTTGAACAACACAGATGTCTTTACAACAATTTACTTGCAGGAAGGTAACAATCAATCCAGATTGACAAATCACGGTAAATTGGCTGCGCTACTGAATTGAACGAATTTTCACCAGAAAAGGATTAGTGTTTTATTTCAGCCCCAGACTAATGCCTTTCTGAGGAAAAATCTTTGAAGCGTAACCGTCATTTTAATTTTAATTTAAAAAATCAATAGTACACATAAAAATATGCAACATTGTAATATATATCATCAGACAAATTTGATTCTTTCTCTGCCAGAATTGCGAGCTATTATCAAAATTCTGAGGTAAAATCTGTGTTCAGTGAAGACTTTCCCATTACTGAGATAGAAGATGGCGTCTGTTACTGATGAAATTCTATGTAGACAGAAGAGGGAAGAGGGGTGGAGCTAGAGGCAAAGGGAGGAGCTAGTGGCAGAGCTCTGTAATGGCTGATGATCCAAAGCAGACCCCATCCTATGTAAAACCTGGTGGTGGCAGCGTGATGGCTGGGCATGCATGGTTTCAAATAGTACTGAGTCACTAGTGTTTATTGATGATGAGACTGAAGACAGAAGCAGCCGGATGAATTCTGAAGTGGACAAGGTGATACTTCTTGCTCAAATTCAACCAAATGCAGCACGTTTGATTGGACGGCTCTTCACAGTACAGATGGACAATGACCCAAAACATACTGGGAAAGGTACCCAAGAGAGTTTTAAGGCAAAGAAGTGGAATATTCTGCAATGGTTGAGTCAATCACCAGATCTCCACCCCATCAAGCTAAGATAAAACATAAGGCAGAAAGACCCACAAACAAGCAACAACTGAAGGCAGATGCAGTAAAAGCCTGCCAAAACATCACAAAGGAGGAAACCCAGCATTTGGTGACTTCCAGACTTCAGGCTGTCATTGCCTGCAAAGAATCCTCTACAAGGTATTAAAAATGAACATTTTGTTTATCGTAAACTTACTTTGTCAAATTACTTTTGAGCCCATGAAATGAGGAGGCTTTGTAGAAAAATGGTTACAATTCCTAAACATTTCATAGTATAGTTTTGGTCAACCCATGTAACCTCTTCACGACTTTTGACGGATATATCCGTCATGGTGCGCTGGTACTTAAAGACCCATGACGGATATATCCGTCATGGCGAAATCGTGGCCCTGGAGCCCCGGTGACTGCGATCGGTTTTCAAAAACTGTAGATTCGGGAAGGAGAGGACCTGTACCTGACCTCAGGAGGGATGGTGTCTCCTCCCCAGACGAACGGAGGCTGTGATTGGCTGACGGATGCCGCTCAGCCAATCACAGCCAGTGTAATGTTTCAGCCATTGAAAATGGCTGTAACATTGAAATCCAGCTATGATCAGTGCAGCTGTAGCACTGATCATTGGCTGGAGCTGGGTGACCTTTGCTGCACCATCCCCCAGCTCTGATGTGACCGATCTCTCCAAGCACCGAGGATTTGGGACCGGTGATCTGTAGGTGATCACTCTCCTCAGCTTCTCTGTCCGTGGAACCTGAGGAGAACAATCCCTGCGGGCAGCGTCAGACTGGCTACCGGAGGAATCTCCAGTAATGCCAGGCCTAGATCCAGTTACCTGCATTGCACTCCGGAGCTTTCACCTGAGCTTCGGAGTGCAGCCTAGACTGCACCGCGAGCTCCGAGTGATTGATTCCTCGGCGATTGCAGTTCAGTTCATGACAGCTGCAGACATGCCGGGCTGGTCTCCGGTGCTCTCACCTGAACTCCGTATATCAGCCCGGCATGTCCGCAGCTGCTATGAACTGAACCGCAATCGCCGAGGAATCAATCACTCGGTGCTCACAGTGCAGTCCTGAAAATGCTGAGATCAGTCGGTAAGTCACTGCCCCCGATCCACTGCTGCCCCTGATCATCTGCCGCACCCCTGCATCCACCGCTGCTCTCCTCCTTCTGCTGCCCCCTTGCATCCGCCGCCGCCCTCCCCCATCAGCCACTGCCCCCCTGCATCAGCCACTGCTGCCCTCCCCATCAGCCGCTGTGCCCCTGCCTCTGCCACCGCAGTCCCCCATCGGCTGCTGCACCCCTAACCGATCTTCTGCCCGTGCTCTCCCACCCTCTTCATCTGCTGCCCCCTCTCCCACCTCTCCCCCTCCCGGATCTGCTGCCTCTTCCATTTGCTGCGATCCTGTTGCCTAGATCCATCCTGTAAGGTAGCTATCCCCAATCTCACCTCCCACCCTCCCCCACATCCTCTGACCGCTCCTGCATCTGTTGTGCCCTCTTCCATCCTCTGCCGCTCCTCCATCCACCGCGCACTCTCCCATCCTCTGCCACTCTTCCATCTGCCGCGCCTTCTCCTATCCTCCGCCGCACGCTCTCCCATCGTCCTCCGCTCCTCCATCCGCCGCGCCTTCTCCCATCCTCCATCCATCTTTTTTTCCATCCCACCTAGTCCCCACCCCCTTTTTGCAGCACATCCGTGCGTGCGTCCTGATTTTTTTTCTGGAAACTAAGAAATAAATACAAATAAACTTAGTTTAGGGCCAGTAAAATTATACTGTACAAATCGTCAACTCTAGTATTTTTTACTGAATATTGTAAGGGTCAGTCCAGTGCCACACATGAGAGCGATGCACGAGTCTCACACCGCATCATCTCTCACGGTTGCTCTCTTCCACACAGGAGTGTGCGGTTGTGCCGGAAGATGCGATGTGAGATTCGTGCATCCCTCTCACGTGTGGCACTTGCCTTAGTGTCAGTTGCAGGCGCTCATTTTTTTTTTCTACTGATGTCCGTATGTTTTATTTTGCCAAACTAATATTTTTTTGTATGGGGGGGTCTAATTTCCAAAATGGGGTCACATGTGGGGGAGCTTCACTGTTTCGGCACATCAAGGGGATCTCCAAACGCAACATGGTGCAGTTAACAATTCCAGCTAATTTTCCATTTAAAAAGTCAAATGATGCTCCTTCACTTTGGAGCTCTGCTGTGCGCCCAAACAGTGGTTTTCTGCCACAAATGAGGTATCAGCATACTCTAGACTAATTGCCCAACACATTTTGCGGTCCATTTTATCCTGCTACCACTGTAAAAATTAAAAAATTGAGCCTAAAATAACATTTTTGTGGCAAAAAAATACTTTTTTGTTTTTATGGCTTAACCCCTTCAGCCCCCGGGCACTTTCCGTTTTTGCGTTTTTGTTTTTTGCTCCCCTTCTTCCGAGAGGTGTAACTTTTTTATTTTTCCATCAATCTTGCCATATGAAGGCTTGTTTTTTGCGGGACGAGTTGTACTTTTAAATGAAACCATAAGTTTTACCATATAGTGTACTGGAAAACGGCAAAGAAATTCCAAGTGCGGAAAAATTGCAAAAAAAGTGTGATCGTACAATAGTTTTTGGGATATTTTATTCACTGTGTTCACTATATGGTAAAACTGAGGTATCTATGTGATGCCTCAGGTCAGTGCAAGTTTGTAGACACCAAACATGTATAGGTTTACTTGTATCTAAGGGGTTAAAAAAAATTCACAAGCTTGTCCAAAAAAAGTGGCGCACGTTTTGCGCCATTTTCCAATACCCGTAGCGTTCTCATTTTTCAGGATCTGAGGCTCATTGATGGCTTATTTTTTGCGTCTCGACCTGACGTTTTTAACGGTACCATTTTTGCACAGATGCTACGTTTTGATCGCCTGTTATTGTATTTTGCGCAAAATTTGCGGCGACCAAAAAACGTAATTTTGGCGTTTGGAATTTTTTTGCCGCTACGCCATTTACTGATCAGATTCATTGATTTTATATTTTGATAGATCGGGCATTTCTGAACACGGCGATACCAAATCTGTGTATATTTTTTATTTTTTTAACCCTTTCTTTTTCAATGGGGTGAAAGGGGAGTGATTTGAACTTTTAGTTTTTTTTATTTTTTTTTAATTTGTTAAAACTTTTTTTTTACTTTTTTTTTAATTTTACTAGTCCCCTTAGGGGGCTATAGCGATCAGCAATCCGATCGCTCTGCACTATCTGTAGATCTCAGCTACAGAGCTGACAACTGCAGATTTGCTGCTTTACTTTCAATGCCGGCTGTATTCCGGCATTGAGAGGAAGCGAGTCATGTTAGCTACAGGCGTCATCACATGACCCTGTGCTACCATGGCAACCATCGAAAATCACGTGATCATGTCACGTGACTTCCGGTGGGGGCGGGGTAAGTGACTGTCATGGCGGCGCCCATATACATATCGCTGCCAGATTTTGGCAGCGAAATGTAAGGGGTTAATGGCCACGGGTGGAAGCGATTCCACCCGCGGCTAGCAGGCACACATGTCAGCTGTTGCCGGACGCAGGGGGCGGGGCTTACGGCACACGATCCATGACGTACCCAGTACGTCATGGGTCGTTAAGGGGTTAGTGTATGAAGCACGTGAGGGTTCAAAGTGCTCATTACCCATTTAGATTTATGCCATGGGGGGTCTAGTTTCCAAAATGAGGTCACTTGTGGGGGGAGCTCTTTTGTTTAGGCACCTCAGGCGGTCTCCAAACGCAACATGGCGTCCGCTAATAATTCCAACCAATTTTGCTGTGAAATGGCGCTTCTTCTCTTCTGAGCCCTGCCATGTGCCCAAACAATCACTTTCTACCACAAATGAGGTATCTGTGCACTCAGGAGAAATTGCACAATACATTTTATGGTGCATTTTTTCCTGATACCCTTGTGAAAAAAAAGCTACATGCTTGAAATAACAATTTCGTGGTAAAAAAAAATAATATTTTTTACGGCTGAACATTATAAACTTTTGTGAAGCCTCCAGGGGTTCAAAGTGCTCACTAAACATCTAGATAAATTCCATTAGGGGTCTAGTTTCCAAAATGGAGTCACTTGTATTATACTACACCCCTATATACACCTGTATTAAACTACACCCCTATAAACACCTGTATTATACTACACCACTATATACTACACTTGTATTATACTACACCACTACACCCCTATATACACCTGTATTATACTACACCCCTATATACACCTGTATTATACTACACCACTATATACTACACCTGTATTATACTACACCACTACACCCCTATATACACCTGTATTATACTACACCACTACACCCCTATATACACCTGTATTATACTACACCCCTATATACACCTGTATTATAATACACCACTATATACTACACCTGTATTATACTACGCCACTACACCCCTATATACACCTGTATTATACTACACCCCTATATACACCTGTATTATACAGGTGTATATAGGGGTGTAGTATAATACAGGTGTATATAGGGGTGTAGTATAATACAGGTGTATATAGGGGTGTAGTGATGTAGTATAATTCAGGTGTATATAGGGGTGTAGTGGTGTAGTATAATACAGGTGTATATAGGGGTGTAGTGGTGTAGTATAATACAGGTGTATATAGAGGTGTAGTATTAGACTACACCCCTATATACACCTGTATTATACTACACCACTACACCTACTATAAACACCCCTATAAAACTACTCCACTATATACTACACCACTACACCCCCCATATACCACACCTGTAAAACTACATTCCCATATACTACACCACTATACCCTAAATATTTGTCAACAGTTACCCCCCTTCCCCCCCCACCCGCCCCCATTGTCCCCGCAGGTTACTAGTAACCACTCACCTCTCTTCTTATTGTCCCCTCCCCAGGCACCTACGTACGAGCCCCCCGCTGAGCTGCTTCTCTTTCACATGCCCAGGCTGCGTCGATGCTGTTTTCTTAGGAGCCCCCGCCGCTGCTTCTCTTGTACGGGCCCCGGCTGCTGCAGCTTCTTCTCCTGCCAGGCGGGAACTTTTCAAATGACACGCGCGCGCCTTACTGACGATATCAGGGCGCGCGTGTGTCACAGAGAAAAGTGTCGGGCAGGGAACAGAGGAGAGATTCCTGCGTTCCGCTGCCTACACTGTGTGGCGCTGCAGGATCTGTCCTCTGTTCCCTGCCCAGCACGCAGCGTGTGATGTGGGCAATCTGACCACGGGCCTCCCGGAGCCTGGAGCTCCGGACAACAGGTCAGATTGCCCTCATCACTGACCGGCCAGCAAGGACGCCCTGAACCAGGTGGGCCGGTCACAGAGATTAGGCTGGCCGGATGTGGCCCGCGGGCCACCCCTTACCCAGGTCTGATCTAGATAAATTCCATGAGGGGTCTAATTTCCAAAATGGGATCACTTGTGGGGGAGCTCCATTGCTTAGGCACCTCAGGGGGTCTCCAAACGCAACATCGCATCCGCTAATGATTCCAGACAATTTTGCTTTTAAAAATTCAAATGATGCTCCTTCCCTTCCGAGCCTTGCCGTGCACCCAAACAATTGATTTCCACCACATGTGAGATATTGGTGTACTCAGGAGAAATTGCACAATTAATTTTAAGGTTCATTTTTTCCTGATACTCTTGTGAAAATGCTAAATTTGATGGCTAAAATCACATTTTTGTGTAAAAAAGTAAAATTTTCATTTTTTCCTTCCACATTGCTTTGGTTGCTGTGAAGCTCTTAAAGGGTTAATAAACTTCTTGGATGTGGTTTTGAGCAGAGTGAGGGGTGCAGATTTTAGAATCGGGTCACTTTTGGGTATTTTCTGTCATCTAGGCCTCTCAAAGTCACTCCAAATGTGATGTGGTACCTAAAATATTTTTTTTGTAAATTTTGTTGGAAAAATGAAAAATTGCTGATGAACTTTGAACCCTTCTAACTTCCTAACAAAGAAAAAAATTGTTTCGAAAATTGTGCTGGTGTAAAGTATATATGTGGGAAATGTTATTTAGTAACTATTTTGTGTGACATATCTCTCAGATTTTCAAATTTTGAAAATTGCGAAATTTTCAAAATTGTAGTCAAATTTCCAAAATTTTCACAAATAAACGCACAATATATGTAATAATAAGTACAATATGTCACGAAAAAACAATGTTAGAATCGCCAGGATCTGTTGAAATGTTCCAGATTTATAACCTCATAAAGTGACACTGGTCAAAATTGCAAAATTTGGCCTGGTCTTTAAGGTAAAAAAAGGCTGGTGGCTGAAGGGGTTAAAGGGAATCTGTCAGCAGGTTTTTGCTACCTCATCTGAGAGCAGCATGATGTAGGCAAGGAGATTCTGAATCTAATGGTGTATCACATAGATTACTGGCTGAAACTGTTCTTACACAATCAAATAATTTAGATGCAGGAACACAGCAGAGCTGACCCCACCCACACCAGACTCTCAATAGAGATTGTACATGGATGATGAGTGGTCAATCACAGCAGGGGGTTTGTCAAACTGCCATGCATTGAGTTTCTAGTCCTGAAATGTTAATCACAGGGTAATAAACCCTTACGTTTATGTAAACAATAGCACACACACTGATATGAGGATAGTGGCTTTTTGTTTTTAAACTTATAGCATGTTGTCCTCAGCTTACATCGCAAAAGCCTGCTGACAGATTCCCTTTATGAAAGTCTACACTGAAAGTCTATATTTGATTTGCATCTCAGTGGTTTCATTTCAAATAAAAAACAGTGGCATGTACAGCTAAACTACGAAGATTTGGTCACTGTCCAAATATGTCAGGATCTACCTGTACAGTTAGGTCCGGAAATATTTGGACAGTGACACAAGTTTTGTTATTTTAGCTGTTTACAAAAACATGTTCAGAAATACAATTATATATATAATATGGGCTGAAAGTGCACACTCCCAGCTGCAATATGAGAGTTTTCACATCCAAATCGGAGAAAGGGTTTAGGAATCATAGCTCTGTAATGCATAGCCTCCTCTTTTTCAAGGGACCAAAAGTAATTGGACAAGGGACTCTAAGGGCTGCAATTAACTCTGAAGGCGTCTCCCTCGTTAACCTGTAATCAATGAAGTAGTTACAAGGTCTGGGGTTGATTACAGGTGTGTGCTTTTGCATTTGGAAGCTGTTGCTGTGACCAGACAACATGCGGTCTAAGGAACTCTCAATTGAGGTGAAGCAGAACATCCAGAGGCTGAAAAAAAAGAAAAAATCCATCAGAGAGATAGCAGACATGCTTGGAGTAGCAAAATCCACAGTCGGGTACATTCTGAGAAAAAAGGAATTGACTGGTGAGCTTGGGAACTCAAAAAGGCCTGGGCGTCCACGGATGACAACAGTGGTGGATGATCGCCGCATACTTTCTTTGGTGAAGAAGAACCCCTTCACAACATCAACTGCAGTCCAGAACACTCTCAGTGAAGTAGGTGTATCTGTCTCTAAGTCAACAGTAAAGAGAAGACTCCATGAAAGTAAATACAAAGGGTTCACATCTAGATGCAAACCATTCATCAATTCCAAAAATAGACAGGCCAGAGTTAAATTTGCTGAAAAACACCTCATGAAGCCAGCTCAGTTCTGGAAAAGTATTCTATGGACAGATGAGACCAAGATCAACCTGTACCAGAATGATGGGAAGAAAAAAGTTTGGAGAAGAAAGGGAACGGCACATGATCCAAGGCACACCACATCCTCTGTAAAACATGGTGGAGGCAACGTGATGGCATGGGCATGCATGGCTTTCAATGGCACTGGGTCACTTGTGTTTATTGATGACATAACAGCAGACAAGAGTAGCCGGATGAATTCTGAAGTGTACCGGGATATACTTTCAGCCCAGATTCAGCCAAATGCCGCAAAGTTGATCGGACGGCACTTCATAGTACAGATGGACAATGAGCCCAAGCATACAGCCAAAGCTACCCAGGAGTTCATGAGTGCAAAAAAGTGGAACATTCTGCAATGGCCAAGTCAATCACCAGATCTTAACCCAATTGAGCATGCATTTCACTTGCTCAAATCCAGACTTAAGACGGAAAGACCCACAAACAAGCAAGACCTGAAGGCTGCAGCTGTAAAGGCCTGGCAAAGCATTAAGAAGGAGGAAACCCAGCGTTTGGTGATGTCCATGGGTTCCAGACTTAAGGCAGTGATTGCCTCCAAAGGATTCGCAACAAAATATTGAAAATAAATTTTTTTTTTTTGGGTTTGATTTATTTGTCCAATTACTTTTGACCTCCTAAAATGTGGAGTGTTTGTAAAGAAATGTGTACAATTCCTACAATTTCTATCAGATATTTTTGTTCAAACCTTCAAATTATACGTTACAATCTGCACTTGAATTCTGTTGTAGAGGTTTCATTTCAAATCCAATGTGGTGGCATGCAGAGACCAACTCGCGAAAATTGTGTCACTGTCCAAATATTTCTGGACCTAACTGTATGTATAAACTGAGCATAAAGGGCTAAATTACTCTCTGAAAGTGATGTCAACGGGCTACTTTATCAGGATTTTCTTTCTAAATAATAATAATGATAACGATAAAAATAATTTGTTTTGATTTTCATCATATGCACTTGTGACGCCCTGGACCCCAAGGGTCACAGAATAACAACACACACATACACACATCCCTTTCCTGGTAGGGAACACCCGTCAAAACCCCCCCCCCTGTTGCCCCCTCCAGGGTCTGTTGTCCACACCAGGTGGGGCGGAGCCAGGCGGTTGGCCCCACCCACCAAGGAGTTCACAGGCCTGGAGGCGGGAAAAAGTCAGTTTTTAGTTAGAGTTGGAGTTGAGTGGAGTCGGAGTTGAGGAGTGAAGTGGTGTGTCTGGGTTGGAGCCCAGGCACTATCAGCAAGGTCGGCAGACGGTTGTGGCCGTCTGCAGGAGTTAGTGGACGTCTGCGGAATCGTAGGACCGGGGTCGTGGTACCGAACCGGGGAGCGAATTGAAGCTTAGCACCAAGGCAGGGTACTCAGACTTCGACTAGGCTTGGAAGCCGCCGTAAAGGTCAAATTCTCTGATTGCGGTCTGGACCTCAGGGGTTCATTCCCAACCAAGTCCTGTCAGAAGGCAACAGCCCAACCTGTCCGGACAAGAGCCACCGCCAACGGCCAGAGATCCAAGGGCCAGCACCTGCGGGCAAAACGGGCTCTCCCGACACGTACAAGCCGGGGAGCGGACCACCCGTGGGAATCCATAGGGGTCAAACACTTACACATAGGTGCAGGGAAAGACAGCCGCCATCAACCCGTCCGGGGAGAGTGAAGACGCCGCAGCCGACTACGGGCCCCGTCCATCCAGCCGTTTGGTTTACAAGAGACTCCGTTATTGACTACCTGAGTGAGTACACCAGTGCCATCTGGCACAGCGCTGCACTGTATCGCGGCCCCGCTTCCGTGCTGCCTCCCCGCATTGGCACCTGTACCTAGCCCCTACCCACCAACATCCTTTCAACCAAACCTACTCCCCCAACCGGGGCCCCGGGACCAATCGCCCCTACCCACGGAGGGGCCAACATCTCAGCTGTTCCCCGCCATCGCTCCCGGGAGCCCCTGTCACCAGCAGCGGTGGTGCTCACCGTCATCACAACCCCATGGGTGGCGTCACAACCGACATCCCACCACCAAACCTTTCACTCGTGGGCGAGGAGGCGCTGCTCGAGCCCCGGGTCCGGCCCCGTGCTCGAGCCACCGAGGAGCAGAAGCACCGAACCCGAGCGCCAGAGATTCCCCCAGGCGAGCGGCGTTCCCAGAAACTCCTCTCCGCCTGCGACAACTTGGCGTCATGAACAGGATCCTTCCCAATCTACTTACCATTCGAAGTGTGACTAGCAGTCCCCGCCGGCGGTGTGTGTCCGGCCGAAAATTTTAAAATTCCGCAATTTTGGGCATGAAAAGTTCCCGCTTGAGTCGTCTTTCCCGAGCAGGGAAGGCGCGAAAAGCGAAGCCCCGCCCCCAGAGAAGGAGGTGCGAGAGAGAACCAAGGATGGGGGGGGGTTGAAACCTGCCTGATGTAACCGAGGGGAAAAAGGGCAGGGACGCCAGGACGTTGCCATTCACCCGGTTCCAGGAAAGCACTTGCGCAAAATGTGCATTCCGTCCGGCACCCCGGAGATCCCCGAGCCCGCGCCTGGAACAGCGGCGTTGGTGAGAGTCCGGACAGCGCAAATGTGCTGTCGCCTGCAGGCCCAAGTCCAGTTTCTAATGGAGCGATATGGGCAGCCGAAATGGAGGAGGTGGCGGCGGCCGTACGGAAACGTGAGATGGAGACAGTGCTGGAGGAGCGGGTAAGCGACCCACGCCCCTGTGTCCCAAAAGGAACGGTCGCTGTGGCTGAGGGGCCCGGTCTGCGTCCTTTTACCCTGCTGCCTCCCCAGCCATCCGTACCGGTTGTCGCTGCCCCGCCAATCGGCTTGCTGCCCCCACCACCGGCAGCGGAATCCAACCCGCCCGCCCCAGAGGACAAGCCTGTAGGCGCCGCCCGCGGACGGCCCTATGAACAACCCGCACCGATCCCGTTACCGTGGAAGGTTTCCCGGGAGGAGTCCGTTCGTGAGGTGAAACCGTCGGTCCCGGAAGTGACCGCACCTGAGAGAGTCCCGGCCCCGGCAGTCCGCCCGGCCATGGAAGTAGTGGAGGCCACCAGCAAGAAGGCCCAGCAGGTGAGTCTTGCCGTCCCTGCCACCCACGCCTCGGCTGAGGCAGCGCCGGGTCGCCGCTGTAAGGCAGCATCCCAGGCCGCGTCACCACAGGACTTCCCAGAGAAGGTATCAGTCATAGCCGGTACGGGGGAGATCCGGCGGGGCCCGACCCGCGCGCAGCAGGGGTACGCAAATGCCCCCTTTTGAGATAGGCAGTCGAGCCAGATGGGCCGCGAAATTGCCGCTAGAGAGCAACGGAGAGCTGAAGTGCTGGCCCGCACAATCAAAGAAAAAGACAATCTCAGGAATGCTACGTACCGGGTGCGGGGCCCGATCTACGAGGGTCAGGTCAGGCGGTTCGATCCCCAGAGGGGATACGGATTTATTTATGAGCCGGGCTTAGAGGCCGAAATCTTTGTAGTCTGCAGAGACGTGAACTCATCTCCCGACGGGCCACCCTGGCCGAGATCTGCAACCGGGTGACCTGGTGATGTACACCCGACACTGCGGGGAGAGGGGCTGGTTCGCCTTTGATGTGAAGGAAAGAGGAAGCTGTGGTGTCCCTAGGCGGCCCCAGTCCCCTCCCCCACTGGTCCGTCCCAAGGTTGAGCTAGAGGAGGAGTGCGACGACGGCGACCTCAAATGATCAGCAAAAAGTCCCCGTTGGGACCCACAGTTTGGTAGCCCGTTGGCTATGAAGAATTTGGCCCACGTTGGGACCTTAAGTTATATGCTAGCCGTAAAGGCCGAGAACTTGCAGGCCACCCACGAACTAGTGGGTTTGTAAATAATTGTGGGCAGGAGTCCCGTTGACCGCCTAAGGAGAGGCAGGTTGGAGGAGGGACCCACAGCAGAGCAGGCTGGGGTCCGGTCACCACCAGGACCGGTGACCATCCTCCGGAGTCAGGGGTCCCCCTGGACGTGGGGCACCCTGAATGACAGTCGGGTGCGAGATACCGTACCCATTCCCGCTTGGGCAACCTGAACCAGGTTCTGTTTTCCGGACTGGGGAAAAGGGGTGCTGCCCGCTTCTTAGGGGCAGCATCAAGGTTTAGGTTGTTTGGGTGGGGAATCGGAAGAAATGGGACCCGTCCGTTATTATTAAAAATGTTTTATTGTTCATGTTTGCAACATTTAAGTGACATGCCTCCCGTAAGGGAACATTTGAAATGCATACCGTTTTGTTTTTATATTTTTCAGAAAAATAAAACTGGTGGTGGACGGGGAGCCCGCGGACGGTCTGCGTTTTACCAAGGGGGAGTGTGACGCCCTGGACCCCAGGGGTCACAGAATAACAACACACATATACACACACCCCTTTCCTGGTAGGGAACACCTGTCAAACAAAAACCCTTGTTGCCGCCTCCAGGGTCTGATGTCCACACCAGGTGGGGTGGAACCAGGTGGTTGGCCCCACCCACCGAGGAGTTCACAGGCCTGGAGGCGGGAAAAAGTCAGTTTTCAGTTAGAGTTGGAGTTGAGTGGAGTTGAAGTTGAGGAGTGAAGTGGTGACTGTGTGTGTCTGGGTTGGAGCCCAGGCACCATCAGCAAGGTCGGCAGACGGTGGTGGCCATCTGCAGGAGTTAGTGGACGTCTGCGGAACCGTAGGACCGGGGTCGGGCGGTGGCCCGCCGGTACCGAACCGGGGAGCGGATTGAAGCTAAGCACCAAGGCAGGGTACTCAGACCCTGACTAGGCTTGGAAGCCGCCATAAAGGTCAAATTCTCTGATTGCGGTCTGGACCTCAGGGGTTCATTCCCAACCAAGCCCCGTCAGAAGGCAACAGCCCAACCTGTCCATATAAGAGCCACCGCCAACGGCCAGAGATCCAAGGGCCAGTGCCTGCGGGCAAAACGGGCTCTCCCGACACGTACAAGTCGGGGAGCGGACCACCCGTGGGAATCCATAGAGGTCAAACACTTACACACAAGTGCAGGGAAAGACAGCCGCCATCAACCCGTCCGGGGAGAGTGAAGACGCCGCAGCCGACTGCGGGCCTCGTCCATCCAGCCGTTTGGTTTACCAGAGACTTCGTTATTCACTACCTGAGTGAGTACACCAGTGCCATCCGGCACAGCGCTGCACCGTATCGCGGCCCCGCTTCCGTGCTGCCTCCCCGCATCGGCACCTGCACCTAGCCCCTACCCACAACATCCTTTCAACCAAACCTACTCCCCCAACCGGGGCCCCGGGACCAACCGCCCCTACCCACAGAGGGGCCAACATCTCAGCTGCTACCCGCCATCGCTTCCGGGAATCCCCGTCACCAGCAGCGGTGGTGCTCACCGTCACCACAACCCTGTGGGTGGCGTCACTCACAACCGACATCCCACCACCAAACCTTCCCCCCTTTCACTCGTGAGCGAGGAGGCGCTGCTCGAGCCCCGGGTCCGGCCCCGTGCTCGAGCCACCGAGGAGCAGAAGCACCGGACCCAAACGCCAGAGATTCCCCCAGGCGAGCAGCGTTCCCAGAAACTCCTCTCCGCCCGCGACACACTATTGCTAAAAGTTAATTTTGGCTGATTTATTTGTTTAGCTAACTGTAATTCATTGATTGTTTGACAAGAAACTCAGAGGTCCATATCTTTAAATAGGAAAGGTATTAAATATGTATTGCATTTCTCCCATTACTACATGCTTAATTTATGGAACAATATAAGCAAATGTTACACTAGTCCTCCTGGTATTACTGTGGAAGACTATCCATACATGTAAAAGAGCTTACATAGTACTGTGCAAACGTTTTAGGCAATTGTCATGAACAACAATGTCCTGAAGATCCTGGCTAACTTATTGTTGAGGAAAGTAACTCATCAAGACACTTCCTAAATTTAATTGTGCAACATTTTTTTTGCAAAAATACCTGCTTGGGGAGGGTAGTGGCTATGGCTGAGAAAATGTATGCCTATTCCAATAGAGTATATCCTCCTGGCTTTGCAAGCATAGAACAGTCTGCTAGAGAATCGCCTGATTAGTGACATCCAAATTCCCTAGAATACGATGCTGCATCTGTTGGAGTATTTGTACAAATTGTACAAATAGTGTAAAATGATGATGAACTCTATCATGCAGCAGCCAAACTGGAGCATATTTTAATTTAAAAATGTTGTCCAGGCTTACAATGAAAGTCTGCAGTCAATCTATGTGACTGGAGACATCTGAATTCTAACAGAGTACAAACCACATGCTGCCAGAATTCTCTGGAGTTACCAGTGAGAACGGGCGGTCACGTGATGTGACTTGCATTGAGCAAGACTGAGCACATGTAGTCGACACATGATCACATGTATGCAAATCCCATTATTGCAGTTAGGACACCTTGCACTGGCAACACCAATATGTGCACGTTATAAAGATTCAGAAGCCGGCAGTCACATAGAGTGACTGCAGACTTTCATTCCTTCCCTGGACAATCCCTTTAAAGATCTGCCATTGGCATCTTATATAAGATGAATGTAGCCTTCTGAAGCCTTGTTAAGAGGCTTTAATATTTGTCATGAAGGCTGCCTTTGGAATTAATTATGTAATCTAACTCACATGAAAAAATTCTCACCAGAATGCAAAAGGGAATGTAGAAAGAACAGCAAAAATAACATGTTCATCGCCTACCCTGTATCTGTTGGGGACCCTCAAGGTCCATACTACATGTTGCGGAATATGGAGGAGGAGGAGGAGAAGAAGCTGTTAATTTCATTGGTGGTATTCAGCATGACCAGTGGCTTTGTCACATACAAGCAGACCAGGTCATCTGCTGCAAGCATAGAAAGCCTTATCATTTAAAAAAAAATCAGGCATGGATCAGTGACAATTTTCATTCTCCTACGGCTGAAGCTGGGCATCTACTCTGCTATTACCAGGTTGCTGTTTCTGATTTTACTATACCAGAAATCTCCAGGCCTGCTCCATGATATTTTTCTATCATGCAGCATATTTCACTGCTATTGCCATTGCACAGCCATGCCAGCCTCACATCTCCTGGCTTCTTTCTGCATTTTAAAGCGCTATACTGTATTGCAGCCTAAGCTGCTATTTCTGGCCCTACACTACTAGATATCTCCTTACATGACTCGTCATTTTTTATACTGTATGGATTCTGTCGCTGTCACTGCTGCTAAATCCAAAGCAAGAACACTGCGCTCTTTTTTTTCTTGTTGAATAAGATAAATAAGAAATATCTTTTTCTTTGCAAAAAAGTGTGAATTTTATTGGTGACAAAATAGAAGTGGATGTTTCAGCCTTATTGGGCCTTTGTCAAATACAGTCACTCCATGGCAGAAGGGAAAATTGAGAGGTGAAGAGAAGTATCCAGAGAAAAAGTGATATGCAGAGAGTCCTAAAATAATTATCTGACCCCTCCTTCCCAGGATGTGGCTGTGTGCCTCCTTCCCAGGATGGTCTGACCGCCTCTTCGGAAGGAGGCGGTCACACCATTATTTTGGGACTCTCTGCATATCACATTGTCTCTGGATACTTCTCTTCACCTCTCAATCTTCTCTTCTGCCATGGAGCGACTGTGTTTGACAAAGGCCCAATAAGGCCGAAACGTCCACTTCTATTTTGGTACCAATAAAATTCACACTTTTGTGACGCCCTGGCAAAACCAGGTTGTCACAGAGACTGCACTTCCAGGTGCAGGACTCCATCCTCCTTGACCTACCAACACAACACCACACACAGGTAACACCAGCCACAAAAGCCTAGCCACCCCCCCAGGACAATAGGGACACACCAGTGGGTGGGACCATGTGGATGGAGACGTCCACCTAGGGGTCCTGAGGTGTCAGGGGAGGGAACACAGTAGATGAGTCTGGACAGAGGAAGTGAGAGGAGTGTGAAGTGATGTGGTAGTCGGGGGTTGTAGCTCCCTGACTACCGGACTACCTGAGCTGACTAGCTGGTATACGGCAGAGCAGGGCCACAGGCGACGGAGATCCGGTCGCGGGAGACCTTAAGTGGACCAGGGCAGGGTTGTAGCCCGCCGGTGCCGACAGCGGGAATCCGGTCCGGAGGCCGTGCACAGTCGGGGTACCTGGACCCTAGGGCGAGGAAGGTTGCAAGCCCCTCTCCAATTAGTCAGCAGGGGACAAGATTCCACGTCTTGTCCCACCAGCAGCCCAGATAGAGTGAAATGGAAGCCCAATGAGGGGGATAGGGCGTCCGCCAGAGCCCACAGAGATCCCACGGATAGCTTTCGCGGACAACAGCTCCCACAGTACATAACACAGGGAGCGGACTTCTCCCGTTTTATGCGGATTAAGTCACCACACAAGAAACTACAAGTGCAAGAGGAAGGGCCCCTGCCCTGTCAGCCCGTGTGCGGAACCAAGCACACCCCTCCAGAGGCTCCCAGCATCCGGCCTTGGTTTACAATATGTACTTTGTGTGCTTTATTACCACAGTGAGTACAAGGATACAATCCGGTCCCTTCCTAAAGACTGCTCCCTGCAACCCCTCACCATCCTCAGGGCCTCGGGACAACAACTCCCCTACCCGTGGAGGGGATTCCACCTTGCTACCCCGCTCCATCAGCCCCAGGCATCCCCTTACCAAGGCAGCGGTGGTGTCACCAACCATCACTGCAACCCACGGGTGGCGTCACTGACAAACTCTTTCCTTTACATAGCTCCCTTATTCACCTGTGGGCGGCGGACGGCTGCTCGCGCCTGGATCCGGCTGCCACTCGAGCCACAGCCACAATCCCGGATCCGAGCGTCCCGAGAAGCCCCTTGCCATGGTCTGTCCCCTGCCCGCAACACTTTTTTTGCAAAGAAAAAGATATTTCTTATTTGTCTTATTCAACAAGAAAAAAGAGAGCACAGTGTTCTTGCTTTGTATATATGACTTGGACTGTGGTTCTCTCACTAGCACCTCTTTAAAAAAAGTATATTATTGGCTGAGTGCACACTATACTACTCTGGACTGCAGCTAAATGACTGCACACATCTCCATCATGTTGTATAGCTACATTCTACTACTGGGACATGATCTCTCTTGAGGATACACAAGCAAGAAACAAATACCAAAATAGAGCTAATTTTTTTGCACTATTTGCTCCTTAACCCCCTCAAAACCTAGAACGTGTATGTATGTCCTAAGTCGTCTTCCCCCAGTTACCGCCGGCTTCCGCTGTGAGCCTGCGGTAATCCCTGCACATGTCTGCTGATCCCTAAATATTGTGGAAACAGGACCAGTGAATTTAGTGTACAAGTCAGCACAAAATGGTAGAGTCCTGCTTTGTATTTGCAAAGCCCATTAGCAACGTATTAATGTGGCTAATGTGGATGGCACAAGCCAGGCTGTGATACCTTAAATATTGTGGAAACAGGACCGATGCAATTAGTGTATCAGGCAGAAGAAAATGTTAGAGTACTGCTTTGTATTTGCAAAGCCCACTAGCAACGTATTGTGGCTGATGTGGACACCACAAGCCAAACTGTGACCTGTTGTGAATAAGTTTTCCAGTTGGGAGCTCCCTCTTGTGGTCAGTGCTGGCGGTGCAGATGATTTGTGGAATGAAAGCCACACACCTGTGGAGGACTGGCAATCAGGCTTTTCTGATTGGACTATATAACTGAGCAGTTTCCTCCTGTTACTTGCCGGTGCTCAATGGATATCCTTTGTGTAAGGCCTCTGTCACACGCCCGTGAAAATCATGCACGTGTTTCACGGACATGTCAAAGATGCGGATTGTCCTCGGTGTGCTGTGTGTATGGCACACGTGTGTTCTCTGTGTGTTGTCCATGATAACACATGGAGAACGGGAACTTTCTGCTCACTTGTCCCTGGCGTCGCTGTCCGTGGTGCTGATCTTCGGTCTCCGGTCCTGCTGACTCCCCGCTGCTGCTGCTTCCAGCCACAGTGAAGTGAATATTAAATGAGCATAATGAGCGGCGGTCAGCAGCAAGTGACAGCAGCAGCAAAGACAGGAGGGCTGGAGAAGGTGAGAAAAGATTTGTTTTTATTTTAAAAGACACATGTCTTTTCTCCGGTGCGTGTCACATGAAATACATCCATGTGGTCCGTGTGTGTTACGTGTGACATGTTTGCGTTCCGTGTGACAACCGTGATGCCGGATAAAAACGGACATGTCGGCGTATGGAGCACACGGGCACACGTAAGTACGGAACGGACACACGTTCCGTGCAAAAATACTTACGTGTGCCCGAAACTATAGGAAAACATATGTCAACGTGTGCCCGTGTCTCCGGTATGTGAGAAAACTGTCCATACACGTACCGGAGGCATGAACGTGTGACAGAGGCCTTAAGGACATTTTGAAACCAGCCCTGCTCACTACCATAACTCCTCTCAGATAAGTGGTCTTGTGCTTCTGCTTATTGATTCCACTTTCTTGTTGTTTTTTCTGCTTTGATACTATGCGTGATTCCTATTTTGTCTGTGTGGAGTTCTTGGTGGAATTGGATCATTCCCTGCTGGGAGTGTCTGTATACTTAGCTCCATGATTCTGCAATGTGTTTTGTCATGCTTGGTATTAATTTAGCCCCTCATCTATATTAGTGTTTGTGGATTCCAGTAACATCTGAATGCTGATCTAGTGGGGGAGAGGCCGTTTGGCCTCAAGGTTTTTCCATATCAGTCATGTGGTATTTATTTGGGTTTTTAAGGCTGCAGACAGTGCTCCTTCTTATCCTTTCCTTTAAAGATAGTTTGGGCCTCACCTTTGCTGAATCTGTTTTTCTAGCTTTGTATTGTGTTTTCCTATATCACCGTAGTCTTTACATGTGGGGGGACTATGTATATCTTTTGGGCTTGCTCCGAGGCAGATTAGCTTTCTTATATCTCTATCTGTGAGAATATTTAGTTCTCCAACTGTGTCGAGACAACTAGGTCATCCTAGGCTCATCCCACGTCTACTTCTAGTTGTGTGTCAGGATTAGGTCTGCAGTCCGTTAAGTTTCCAGCCATTCTGTTACCTTTTGGGTTTCCGCATTTTTTGATTCTCCTCGGTCCCTGAATCATAATAGTGACCCCAAAAATAGTGGGGAAAAAAGGACCACTGCTTTTAAACAAAAGGCAGCGCAAAATGATCTTATATAGACACTGGAAGAACAGTTCAACCTATCCCAATTCCCTACCTAATCCACAATATCTCCCTCCCTGTACTGTGACCTTGTTCAATGGTTTCAGCTCTTAAAAGAGCTATTGCATTCTGGTACTATGGAGATAGTGACACACTCCTTTAAACTATGTCCCTGCTCGAAAATCTGTCCCTTCCTACACTACACTGACCTATACACTGCAGGTGTAAAAAAGGCACATCCAGCCAATCACAGTAATGCCACAATCAAGATGGCTGTGGCATTACTGTGATTGGTTAAGAAGCCCAGTATGTTTAGTGGCTGCAAATCTGGCGCCAAACCTGCTGGATGGGACATACAAATATAGTGAGGCGAGTACACAAAAACTTCCAATATAACGAGTAACCTGAATACCGTACTATCCGTGTGAATAGCGAATAGTAACGAATACACTCGCTCATCACTAGCTTTAAGGTGATTTTTAATTTCATATGACCAGGTTCCTACCTGCCCATAAAATTATAGGCTATTTATTCCAGATAGGGGCACCATTAGATAGGGACCTAGCATATGAGATATGCCTTGATAGTGGCTGCTTCTTTCACATAAAACTGGCCTTTTTTACATGCTAGATATCTCAATTTGTACATTTATTTTGTGGCACCCCTGCAGTGGTCAAACCGCTCTGATCTGGGGTTTGCTGTTGCTGTGGCTCGAGGGTCTCCGGACCCGGGGGCTTACGGCCACTTCAAATGAAAAGGGGGCATTTATAGGAGATAATAGTTCGTAACGCCACCAGTGGTTCGTGGTAAGGAGAGTACTGCCGCTGCCGATGGGAGTACCTGGGGGAGATGGAGTGGGGGCAGCCAGATGACGTTTCCCTCCATGGGTAGGGGAGGCGCCGGGACTCTGGATGGTGGTGTTGGGGAGCGGGTTGCGAATTGGACGCAGGGGATGACCATTTCCTCACTCAGGCAGTGTTGGTGATGATGCGGCCGCAAAGCAGACTCTGACAACAATGTGAACCAAGTCTCTTGGTGCTGCTACACTCTTGGGGGAGCCCGTCCGGGTATCCGTCCCCAAAAGTACTGCCGGGTGGTCCGAAGCCTGCCTCCATGCACAAATTTGAAGTGTTCTTGTGGCCCGTTGGCATAAAGCTGTCCGGGCCCCGCTCCCTACTGTTTGTAGTGACGCTGTGCCCTCAAGGGTTCACGCTTGGGATTTCTGTGGGCTGCTTGGGTTGGAAAGCCCTATCCCCCTTGTTGCACTAGTGCCCCTGATCTCTGAGCTTCTTGGCGACAGTCCATAAAGTCATTATTAATTGCCGGGTTGCCTGAAGCTACTCCCCGACCTAGGGTCCAGTACCCCGCCATGCTTTCAGTCCCGGACCAGTTATTAGACTCAGATGCCTCCCGTCCTCCAAGACTGGGTCCAGGCACCCAGCCTCAATACCCTGCGGCCGGGTCTCCGACTCCTCCGGTCCCAGACCATCGTCTGCGACCCAACCTTTAACTCCCAGGGAGCCACACACTCCCCTAGCTCCTCACTCATCGAGGGCTACCATTCAACTCTGCTTCCTCTCCCTTTGCTCCCCTGGAGCAGACTACTCTCCTCTACTCCCTCCCATCAGTCTGCCTGACCCCTAGGTGGGCAGCCCTATTCCAGCTCAACAGCCCACTGGTGTGTCTGGCAGGGTGTGGTGTGAGGTGTGGTTGGGATTTGGATGTTGATAGAGGCAGGACTATAGGTTGGGAACCCAGAACCATGGGGGGTTGAGTGCTGCACTAAAGAATAAAGAGCGTGCAGTACCCTGTGACGACCTGACTAGTCCATGGGCGTCACAATTTCCTTAGCAAAAATACATGTCCAAGTTCCTATATTTAATGTCTGTATACCTAAGCGTCTCAATGTGCAGCTGTTTATTTGTTAGATTATTTCCTGTTCTGAATGAACTTCTTCCCACTTGTCTGTGAAGAAGTGCCATCAGTTTTCTTAGTTTGGATTCTGGGGTCATGTCTTTTGACAGAACACTCTTACGCATCAACTTAATGCAATTATTAATTCATTAATAGCAGATTCCTACCCACCCATACAATTGTAGGCTATTCAGCCCAGATAGAGGCATCACTGGATATAGACCCAGCATATGAGACATGCCTTGACGCTGGCTGCTGGACTCAAATAAAACTGACCTTTTTTTATAAGCTAAGTGTCTCTATATTCAATGTCTGTATACCTTAGCATCTCAGAGTGCAGCTGCTTATTTGTTGATGACAGAAGCAGACATCACAAGAGCAGATCCAAGTTGAGATGTGACAATGAATGAATTTGAGTTCTAACTATGAAAAACGTGTGACGCTCCTGACCTAATCAGGGTGTGACAGGGAACTGCACTCCTTTCTCTTATGGTGCAGAACTCACCCTTCATGGTTCTGGGATCCTAACCTTTGGTATTGCTTCCATTAGCATTCAAATCCTAACCACACCTCACACCACACCCTGTCAGGCACACCAGTGGGTGGTCTAGCTGGAAAAGGGCCACCTGCCTAGGGGTCAGGCAGACTGGTGGGAGGTACATAGTCAGTGAAGTGGTAGCCCTCAGAGAGTAAGGAGCTGGAGGGAGTTGTAGCTCCCTGGGAGACTTTGGTTAGGTCGCAGACGGTGGTCTGGGACCGGAGGAGTCGGAGACCCGGTCGCAGGGTATTGGAGAAAGGTGCCCAGACTTAGTTTTGGAGAACGGTCGGCACCGGAAAATGTAGTAACCGGACTGTTACTGAGCATGGCGGGTTACTGAACCCTAGATCAGGGAGTAACTTCACGCAACTTGATAATTAACCTGTGGAGGATAGTCTCTTTATGAACTTTCCCCAAGAGCTCAGAGATCGAAGGCACCAACACAACGAGGGGGATAGGGCTTTCCAGTTTATGCGGCCCACTGAAATGAAGTGTCAGCCATTGAGAGCACAGCTTCTCTATTTAATCATAGGGAGTGGGACCCCGAAAGCTTCAGGCCAAGGGGTCACTCAGAAACGTCTAAACACAAGTGCATGGAGGCAGGCTCCAGACCGCCAGCAATACCAATGGGGATGGATTCCCAGACGAGCTCCCCCGAGTGGCAGCGGCACCCAGAGACTTGGTTTACTCCTATGTCAGAGTCTGCTTAATGGTCACACCAACATCCGCCTCCAGTCTGCCCGCCTGGCCTGCACCACGCTCCCCTACATCTCCACCATCCAGAGTCTGGGACCTACCCGTGGAAGGAACGTCATCTGGCTTCCCCGCTCCATCTCCCCCGGGTACTCCCATCGTCAGCGGCGGTATTCCCCTTACCGCGAACCACGGGTGGGGTCACGAACACTAACCCCCCTGTAAATAGTCCCCCTTTTTATTTTCGAGTGGCCGTAAGCTCCAGGGCCGGAGACCCTCGAGCCACAGCAACCCCGGATCCGAGCAGTCCGACTGCTGCAGGGGCGATACACATGGATACAACAAGTACATGACACACGAACATCTGAAGGAGGCTTGAAGTGGATTTCTACTCAAAGCAGAAAAATTGCCATATAATAGTAATTATACCTGTCACCTCATAAAATGCTTCTCACTCATAAAACACTTCCTCATCAGGAAACCTGTCACCTCATAAAATGCTATTTACCTGCAGATGTAGTATTGGTTATAGGTGCCAAGGACAGTATAGTGAACAGTGCTAAGAGTGGTACATGTGTAGGACCCCACAGGACCTGCAGAGCTTACTCGTCACCGGACCAGTGGTTTTGTGGGGTTGCTGTGAATGGCCTGACCCGGCTCCTTGGCCCCGTCGGCTACAGGCAATGAGACAGTCAAAAGTAGGGATGGGGGGGTTTGCTTTGCAGCGCCACCCGTGCTGTGCGGCCCGGGATTAGCTGCCGCTGAGAGATGTCGCTCTCCTCCGGGGCTGATGTTACCGCAGCTTAGATCGTCCAGCTCCCCACAGGTGGAGCGAGCCCCAGGGAGGACGGTGGCAACGGGGGAGGGGCCGTTGGCAAATCAGAGTCTCCCACAGGAACTGCGGTTCCAGGTGTTTTACTCACAGTTCGTGTGCTGCGCCCTCCGACTACTGGTCGTCGCCGTGATGGGCCCCAGCCGATCCCGGATGAAGCTGAGGTAACCAGCGGTGTTGTGAAGCGTGTGAGACCTTCCTCCTTGCGCCTTGTATTGTGCATCCCTGTGGTGTGAAGCTGCTTGGGAACCCCAGTGTCCTTGGCTTTACTTGCTGTCCCGTACGCAGGTAGCGCGAAAGTTGTTATGGACCCAACCGTGGCCGTGGCTCCTGTCTCTATCTGCTGCTGTGCCCTGGGACTTTTGGTGGTGGGCAATGGCATGTGAAATCCCCTTTCCCTGCAGATTTGTTAGAGTCCATAAAGGTTCTCCTAACCAAGGCTCTGCACCCTGACTAGTGCGGATCCCGAAGGGGCTGTTGGAGGCTCACCCTCTGGCCACCGAGTTGCTCCTCTGTCTCACAGCTCCACCCGATCATCTCCTGCTTCTCTCTCAGTCTGCCCGGTGCCTGGTCGGCCCCTCTCGAGGGAGCCGAAGCTTACCCCCAGAGGTCTTGCTCTCCACTGCCTCAACCTGTTCTCACTCCTGCGTCCAAACTGTTCTGAGGTCAAAACCCTTCTGAACTGAAACTAAGTGTGTTCGCTCACTTCTGGATGACTCATAGTGGCTGTTGCCCTGGTAACTGGGAATTCCCAAGCCTAGCTGGCTTCCTGAGTTGTGTAAGTGCTGGCTCACTACCTGGGTATTTATGTAAGTTTCTAGGTGAATGTTATGTAAGTGAAAAGCAGTGGTTAACCTCCTCTCACCCAGGATGAGCATTGCACCTTAAAACAGATGTAATACTCTGTAGCGACTGACGCCTCAGGGGCGCCACATTCCCCCACAGCAAATTGCAGCACTCCCAGGCTGCAACCAAGCAAAATTAGTAGACCACATATTTTTGTTATGCATAGAAAATATGAACATTCTTCCCTTTATGGGAGGCAATATTTCAATGTTTCAAACTTCACAGACTTCACACCACGGAATAGAAAATAAAGAGAGAAAAGAGAGAGAAAGAGAAAGAAGAAAGCAAAAAAAACATTCTGCACTTTATACTGTAGCATTACTTAATTATCTACAACACATTTACTTTCACGCTTCTATCTGAGCGGCTGCTGGTGGTACCAGAAGACTGGTCACGCCCCCCTCTCTCTGGTTCTGTACACTATGCGACATCCTCCAGTACAGTGTCCAGTTTTTTCACAGCGACCACAGATCAAGAGTCCAGTCCATTGGTAAAATCAGTCTGAGTACTCGTATATGCTCTCCGGTGGTCTGCGGCAACCATAATGCTCCCAGAAGGTATGGCATAATGCTCCCGGAAGGTAAGGCATAACAAACGGCACCACTGGAGCTAGTGAGAGTGCTGCAGCATCCCAGATGACTCATAGTGGCTGTTAACCTGGTAACTGGGAATTCCCCAGCCTAGCTGGCTTCCTGAGTTGTGTAAATGCTGGCTCACTAATTGGGTGTTTATGTAAGTGTCTAGGTGAATGTTATGTATGTCAAAACCAGTGGTTAACCTCCTTTCACCCGGGATGAGCAGTGCACCTTAAGACAGATGTAATACTCTGTGGCGACTGAAGCCTTAGGGGTGCCACACATGCTCCTATGACTGAAAGCCAATGTCTTCTAGGAGAAAATACGTTAATTTTCTCCCGGTAGCTGCACTTTCAGTAAGGCAGCCGGACAGCATTGTAATGCCATTTACCTCCATATTAACCCTATATCTGCAGTTAAATAGCATTTTTCTGATGTGACAGGTTCCCATTAAATTATACCAGAAGACAATGTTTAGTAAATATGTTCCTTTTACTTACAGAATTATTCTCATTTTTCCATTTTGTGTGAGGCAATTTTTTTTTCAAAAATAGCAAGGAGAAATTAAATCAAATTGTTTGTCATTTTTAAAAGAACTTCTTAGAAACTGCTTACCATAATTTTGTCTTTATAATCTCTAAGTAGTGATAAAAAATACTATTAATTTCTGAAAAGTTTATTAAATAATGATAATCAGTTTGACTGTGTTTCCTGTCATCACTTCTGTAATAATGTCAGATGAAAATGAATACAGGTATACCAATATCCTATAAAGAAACAGTTTTTTTTTATCAAACTTGTTGCTTTTTTGACTATTATTAGTGATGGGCGAATACTAAAATATTCGTGCTCAGATTATTTATCTCGAATATTTCGTACTATTTGTGTATCCATCACAAATAACGAATCTAATGTAAGTAAATAGGAAACTTAAACTATGGGTGGACCCTCCCTGGATGTCTGACGAGGCTGTAAAAATGCTGAAATTGATGGAAAAGTGCTGAAATTGAATGGGAACAGCATGTGGAAGATGCCTAGATGCAGCGTCGGACTGGCTACCGGAGGAATCTACAGTAATGCCAGGCCTGGATTCACGTACCTGCATTGCACTCCGGAGCTCTCACCTGAGCTCCGGAGTGCAGCCTAGACTTTACCACGAGCGCCGAGTGCTTGATTCCCCGGCGCTTGCGGCTCAGTTCATGACAGCAGCAGGCAGGCCGGGCTGAACTCTGGAGTTCAGGTGAGAGCACCGGAGATCACTCCGGCCTCTCTGCAGCTGACAGGAACTGAACCGCAAGTGCCGGGGAATCAATCACTCGGTGCTCGCGGTACAGTCTAGGCTGCATGCCGTAGCTCAGGTGAGAGCTCCGGAGTGCAATGCAGGTACCTGAATCCAGGCCTGGCATTACTGGAGTTTCCTCCGGTAGGCAGTGCGATGCTGCCTAGATGCATCTCTGAAACACAGGTCGCTTCTGGGAACAATGTTGTCAAAGTATTACGCCATTTTGATGTATGGTTCCCCGCCTATTTGTGATAACCAGTGCAGGTAAAGTTGACAGCTGTGAGCTGCATCTTGCAGCTGTGTGCTTTATCTTGATTGGTTATGAAAAATAGAGGCTCCCCCCCAACTTTTTTGAAAACATATTTAAGCTAATATTGAAAAAAAACGACATGAGCCCCTACCTATTTTTGATAACCAGGGCAGGTAAACTAGACAGCTTGGGACTGGTATTCTCAGGTTGGGAAGGTCTATGGTTATTGGGACCTCTCAAAGCCTAAAATAGCAGCTCACAGCCAACCCACAATTGACACATCCATTAGATGCGCCAATGGTGGCCCTTTACCTGGTTCATCCTGATTACACTGTTGCGGTGTCAATCGGGGTAATATATGGGGTTGATGTCAGGTGTGATTTGACATAAATCACAGTTGCTATCAAGCCCTATGTTGGTTATGATGAAACAAATAAAATCATATTTCACCAATTTATTAACCTCCAAAACACCCCCACAGGTCTGACGTAATCCACATGACGTCCCACGACAATCCCGGCTCTGCTACATATGGAGTCCATGATGAGCAGTGACATTAGAACATTTGAATGCTCAACGCAGCCCCCGGGACACACTGAGAGCAGCTTGGGAGTAGCCAGAAGTGACCTCAGGTGAACTCTGTACCAGACTGTCTGACTACATGTCATTGCAACAGCGAACGTCTGGCACTGAGTTCACCTAAGGACACATCTGGCAATTCACACAGAGGGTACCATGAGAACAACCAGAAACAACCTCAGGAGAATTCAGTTCCAGACTGTCAGACTGCGTGTCATGGCGGCAGATGTCCCAGCAGTTGGGAACTACACGAACTCTAAAGTCTCCCTTAAATCTTCCTTTAAAATTTCCAGGCCTCATAGCTGCTGGGAGATCTGGTGACTGTGAGCTCCAATAACATAAAGAGAGCCTTTAGGGGAGCCTACCAGAGTTCACAGCCTTCAGCTCCTTTAAGGCTTCCAGGTCTCAAAGCTGCCAGACTGTCGGATTGCTGAGCCGCCGTATCTCACAGTCTGGCAATCCAGCAGTCAGGTTACCAGAGTTCACACTCGGGGTCTCCCCCTCTGTATGGATTACACTGGGCCTTCCGAGATGTTTTGGGTGTTATTAGATTGGTGAAAGAAGGCGGTGTTTTTTATTATTTAAAATAAGAGATTTTTGTGTGTTTGTGTTGTTTTTCTTTTTACATTTTGGTTGGTAATGGGGGATCTCACAGACACCTCTCCATTACCAATCCAGGGCTTGATGGCAGCTATGATTTTCTACAAATCACAGCTGACATCAACACCTATATTAACCTGATAGCCACTGCACCACTGCAATCTGTATGAGCCAGGTAAAGCGCCACAATTGGCGCATCTAATGGAGGCTCCAATTGTGGGTCGCCTTGGGGCTCCTATTTTTAGGCTGGGAAGGGCCCAATAACCATGGATCTTCCCAGCCTGAGAATATTAGTTCCCAGCTGTCTACTTTACCTGTGCTGGTTATCACAAATAGGCGGGGACTGCACACCATTTTTTTTGTCACTGCACCTGTCAATCCCGGTAATGTTAGTAGCAAAGATGGCTACAGCATTACTGTGATTGGCAAGCAATCCCCACATGTTTAGTGGCACCAAACATGTTTTGCGGAGACTTGCAACTCATAAGGAGAACACCAAAATACTTAACAAGTAACAAATACCTCGAATACTTTAATATTTGAGCGAGCAACAAAAAGTGCCTAATATATTTGCTCATCACTAACTATTATATAACTATTTTTGCATGGAATATAATCTTCAGCATACTATACTAATGTGCCGCCCCCGCGTCAGCAGCCGGGCTGCTCGGATCCGGATCCGCGGTGGCTCGAGGGGCGTCTGGACCCGGGGGTCATGCGGTCACTCAAACAAAGGGGGTATTTGCAGGGGATTGTGTATTTAAAGTTCGTGAGGCCACCCGTGGTGTGTGGTAAGGTGGATTACCACCGCTGCCATTGGGGAGTACCTGGGGTGATGACAAGGGCAGCCAGGTGTTGCGACCCTCCATGGGTAGGGGGATACCCCGGGACTCGGTGGTGGAGTTGGGAAGTGCCGTTGGGGGTGAAAGGGTCAATTGCGTACTCACTCAGTCCAATAAGCTGACACCGACATCTTGGTAAACTAAAGTTCTGGACACCGCTGCCGCTGAGGGGAGCACGCTTGGGTCCCGTTCCCGATGGTGTTGCCTGATGATCTGTGACCTTTTTCCCAAGCCCTTAGTTTTCTTGCTAGTTGGCCCCTGTAGTATAAAACTAGTCGGGTCCCGCTCCCCAGTGTGTCTAACTGTGGGAGCTTGCTCTCAGGGTTCACGCTTGGGATTTTCTGGACCGTTTTTGTGGAAAGTCCTATCCCCCTCGTTGTGCTAGTACCCCGATTTTGGAGCAGGTGGAGAGCGGATCTTGAAGGCTCCGTTCTCGTCGGGTAAATTGTCAGGTTGCCTGAAGCTACTCCCTGACCTAGGGTCCACATACTCCGTCGTGCCCTGGTCCGAGCCCGGTGATAGTACAAGGCCGCCGGCTGTCGTCGACAGTTTTGTGCCCCTTGTCATGATCCCTTGCGACCGGGGGTCCAGCTCCTACTAGGCCCAGACCACAGTCTGTCACCTAGTTACTTCCAAGGAGCCTGGCTCCTGACCTCCTCTCTCCTTCACTTCCAACACTTCTCTCTCCCTTTCTCTGACTGACTCCTGACAGTCCTGACCTCCCCTTAACCATCCCCCCAAGTGGGCGACCCTATTCCACTCAGGCCGTCCACTGGTGTGTCTCATGGGTGCGGTGCAGAGTGTTCCTAGGATTTTGATTGACTGTTGGCAACACCATAGTTGGGGCCCGTAACCAAGGAGGAGGTGGATATTGCACAGAAGGGCCGATTGTACAATACTCTATGACGACCTGATAGGCCAGGGCGTCACACTAATCGTTCCCTTTGCTGTGTGCTTCTCTCACCTCCACACCTCCAGCACCAGCAAAATTACTCTGACACTTATATGCAGTGTGCCCCTTGTGTGCCATATCAATACAGAGACCAAGAGTAGCACACAGGAACAAACAATCTGCCAGACCAACACCAGCAGATCGCAGGACAACTGACCCAACTAGCAAAGACGGCAAAACTAAAATTCCCGGACAGCAAAATAATTCTATCATCTCTGCTCCCAAGAAATGATGTATCAAGCCAAACTATCCAGAACATCAACACGGACCTGACCACCAGAATCAAGGCTGTGCCCGACGTGATCCTGGCACAACACCCCTCTATAAATCACCAACACCTCTATGACTACAAGCACCTAAACAAACAAGGGGTCAGCCTACTGGCCAAAGAGCTGAAGGACATTATACTAAACAGAGACCCCATGCCTGGACTCAACAACAACAACAAACCCATGGAAAGACCCCCAACAATAAAAAGACAGGAAACCCCAATTTCATCACAGGAGGCCAGAAACAAAGCCCTTCACCCAACATCGGGCCATCAGAGGAGGAGACCACCATGGAGGGGACCATCAGCCCCACACAGAGACATGCAGGGCAGAGATATGGAAGAGATTAGAACCCTGCTCAGCACATTGTGCAGGAAACTAATGTGACTGGATCTAACACACCTATAAACCAGTCGTAAATCCAGAGTGTCTTACACAGCCGCACTCATTACAAGGTATATACACATGAGGTATAATAGAAAAAAAAAAAAAAATGACCTCATTCACAATCAGCAGCTGGAACATCCAAGGCCTGAGCACCTCGGCCTTTGGATGTAAAACAAATGACCCCGACTTTATTCAAAGACTGAAAAATATAGACATTCAGATCCTCCTGGAAACATGGACCAGAGCTGAAAACGAATCTCCGGTGCCAATCGGATACAGGGAAATCTCTGTCCCTGCCCTTAAAAATAAAAACATCAAACAGGGCCGCTGCTCAGGAGGAATACTGATCTGGTATAAAGAAGAGCTCCACCAGTACATCACACCAGTGAAGAGAGGAGGCAGCCACATATGGATCAGAATCAGCAGCTCCATCCTCACCTCTCAGTCCGATGTCTACCTCTGCACCACCTATATACCACCGCCAGAGTCCCCCTACTTCAATCCAGACAGCTTTGAGATCTTACAAGAAGAAGCCACCCATTATCAGGTCCTGGGCAAAGTTCTCATCTTTGGAGACCTCAATGCAAGAACAGGGAGAGAAAAAGACTTTCTGACCACAGATGGAAACATCTACATATTTGGGGCAGAGAATGACAGTCACGACTCAGAACACTCAGAGAGAAACAGCTATGACAGTACAGTCAACAAAAGTGGCAAAAAGCTCCTGAACTTATGTAAAAGTTTAGGTCTTCATATTCTTAATGGACGTACAAAGGGAGACTCACTGGGAAGATACACACTAAACTCCCATGTAGGAAGGAGTGTAGTAGACTACGCCATTACAGATATGGACCCGGCAAATATTAGCGCCTTCATAGTCACCCCACAAACGCACCTGTCAGACCACAGCCAACTTCTCCTGTACATAAAATCTACAGAGAAACCATCCACACAAAAGCCACAGCAGAGCAGCCTCTACAAGCGACCTCCATCCTATAAATGGTCCAAGACGTCAGAAATAAAATATAAAGAGGCTCCCAACAGACCGGAATTACAGGAGATGCTCCACAACTTCTACAGCTACAAGTATAAGTCAAACCCAGAAGGAGTGAATCAAGCTGCAAAAGACCTCAACAAAATATTCCACACCATGGCCAAATTGTCCGACCTCAAACAAGTCAACTACAAGAGGCCAAAAGAAAAGCAGATCAATGGTTGGTTTGACAAAGAGTGTAAAGCCGTTCGAAAGACCCTGAGAACAGCCTCAAACAATAAACACAGAGACCCCAACAACCCAGACCTGAGGGAAGCCTATGACACCATACAAAAGCAGTACAAAACCATCCTCAGGAGGAAGAAGCAGAGCTACATCTCTACCAAACTTAGCCAACTCCAAGACGCCCTCCAAGACAACTCCTTCTGGGAAATATGGAACCACATGGACACAAAGAGCAAGAAAAAGAATGACACCCATATCCAAAATGGCAACATCTGGCTCCAGTACTTCAGAGACCTCTACAAAGACATCCCAAAAGAAGGACTAAGCCAAGAGCAGGAAAACATAACATCAAAACTAAAGTCAATGGAAGAGAAAATCAAAAACTTCCAAAACCCACTGGACACACCAATTACATTACAGGAAGTTGCAGAGAAAATCACTTCCATAAAGTGTAAAAAATCTAGTGGTCTGGATGGAATCCCCCCAGAGATGTTGAAGTACAGCCCACCAGAAATTCAAGCTGCAATGGTTAAACTGTTCAACATTGTGCTGAGTGCTGGTTACTTCCCTCGTACTCAAGGACTCATTACACCGATCCACAAGAGTGGGGACAGGTATGACCCTGCCAACTACAGAGGCATATGTGTCAGCAGTAACTTGGGAAAACTGTTCAACAGCATCCTAAACAAAAGGATCATCAGTTTCCTTACCGAGCACAATGTCTTGAGCAAAAGCCAAGCAGGGTTCGTGCCAAACCACCGCACCACGGACCACATCTACACCCTGCACAGTCTCATTCAGAGCCACGTCCACAATACAAAGCATGGGAAGATATACGCCTGCTTTGTAGACTTTAAAAAGGCCTTTGACTCAGTGTGGCACCCGGGCTTGTTCTTAAAAATGCTGGAAAGCGGAATAGGAGGAAAGACCTATGATGTCATCAAAAGCTCCTACACCGAGAACCTCTGCAGCGTGAGTGTGAACGGTAGAAGAACGGCTTATTTCCAGCAGAGCCGAGGAGTCAGACAGGGCTGCAGCCTAAGTCCAACGCTCTTCAATATTTACATCAATGAGCTGGCTACTGCTCTAGAATCTTCACCTGCTCCAGGTCTCACACTCCATGATGCCCAGGTGAAATTCTTGCTCTATGCAGATGACCTACTGCTGGTGTCACCAACCGAGAAAGGTCTCCAAGACAACCTACAAATCTTGGAGAAATTCAGCTCCACATGGGCACTACCGATCAATCTAAAGAAAACCAACATCATGGTGTTCCAGAAGAGAAAAAGAAGATTTGACCAGCATCCTTCATTTGTCCTAAACGGCTACACTCTAACAGGAACAGACAAATACACCTACTTGGGCCTGGAAATTCACCAGTCAGGGAGCTTCAAACAAGCCATAGAGACCCTGAAAAACAAGGCCTGCAAAACCTTTTATGCCATCCGAAGGACATTGTATCATCTGAAGCCACCAGTGAGGGTCTGGCTAAAAATCTTCGATTCCATCATTGCCCCAATCCTTCTGTACGGCAGCGAAGTCTGGGGCCCTCACACTTACCCAGATTGGTCAAGGTGGGATTCCAGCCCAACAGAAATATTCCACCTGGAATTCTGTAAGCACCTTCTCCAGGTCCATCGAAGCACCTCCAACAGTGCCTGTCGAGCTGAGCTGGGCAGATTCCCTCTACACCTAGCAGCTCTGAAGAGGTCACTATCATTTCAGGCTCACCTACAGAGTAGCAATCCAAACTCCCATCACCACAAAGCTCTGATATATATACGTGGGCCAGATGAACCAGGACCCCGGGCACAGCCCTCCCAAACCCAACTGGACAAAATAACCAATCACAGCAGCCTGACAAGAACCAGAATCAGGAAGATGGTAGACGAGGGCCAGGAGAGGTATGTCAGTGACTGGAGGACCGACATCAACACCTCACAGAAACTGACCACGTACCAGAGACTACAGAGAGACTACAGACTGGCCCCGTATCTGGAGAAAATCCCGGACCCCAGAGACCGCAGGACCCTGAGCCGATATAGACTCAGTGCCCACAGTCTAGCCATCGAATCCGGACGTCACAAGCAGAGCTACAAGCCCAGGGAGGACAGACTGTGCCAACACTGTGACCTGGAGGCCGTGGAGGATGAAACCCACTTCCTGCTACACTGCACCAAGTACTCAGCAGTGAGGGACACTCACTTCAGGAGACTCTCCCATCTCTTCCCGGATTTCAGCTCCATGAAGGAGGAAGAGAAAATATATATCCTGCTGGGGGAAGAAGAGAGCGCAGTGGAGATAGCAGCGCAGTATGTGAGCGAATGCCATAGACTTCGAGAAAGAGAACTATGATAAGTCATGGACTTCCATAGCCCCCCATCCCAGATGTGGCCCCCCCAATCCCCACCCTGGATATGTCCCATCCACCGTTACCACAGTCCCACCGTGGATATGCCCCATCATAAGCCATGGACTTCCATAGCCCCCATCCTAGAAGTGCCCCCACAGTCCCCACCCTGGATGAGCCCCATCCATCCTTCCTACAGTCCCCACCCACCATCCCCACAGCCCCAGCCCCTAATGTACACTTGCTTTGGCAAAACTAATTTGTATTTGGTCCTGCCAATAAAGCTTATTTGATTTGATTTGATTTTGATTTGCTTGGGGTTATATACTATAGAGTCTTTTTTACAACTGTGAATAAACGTACCATAAGTTTTAGATTACCTAAATACTTATCTATCTACCTATCTAGCTATACATGTATCTCTCTCTCTCTCTCTATCATCCATCTATGTATGTATCTATCTATCTATCTATCTATCCCTCTATCTATCTACCTATCTATCTATCTATCCCTCTATCTATCTATCTATCTATCTATCTACCTATCTATCTATCTATCTATCTCTGTCTGTCTATCCATGTATCTGTCTGTCTATCTATCTATCTATCTATCTATCTATCTATCTATGGTATCTGTCTATCTATCTATCACTATCTATCCATCTATCTATCTATCCCTCTATCTATCTATCTATCTATCTATCTATCTATCCCTCTATCTATCTATCTATCTATCTATCCCTATATCTATCTATCTATCTATCCCTATCTATCTATCTATCTATCTATTTATCTATCTATGTATCTATCTATCTATCTATTATCTATATATCTATCTATTATCTATCTATCTATCTATCTATCTATTATCTATCTATCTATTATCTATCTATTATCTATCTATTTATCTATCTATTATCTATCTATCTATCTATTATCTATCAATCTATCTATTATCTATCTATTATCTATCTATTATCTATCTATCTATCTATTATCTATCTATTATCTATTATCTATCTATCTATTATCTATTATCTATCTATCTATTATCTATCTATCTATCTATTATATATCTATTATCTATCTATCTATCTATCTATCTATTATCTATCTATCTATTATATATTATCTATCTATCTATCTATTATCTATATATCTATCTATTATCTATCTATTATCTATCTATCTATTATCTATCTATTATCTATCTATCTATCTATCTCTATCCCTCTATCTATCTATCTATCTATCTATCTCTGATTATTTGTGATGTATTTATTATAAATGCAGTATAAGTACACACACCACATACATTTCAAGCTACTTTGACAGAATACAACATAGCTACCTTTATTGAAGTAATCCATTACTGTATTGACTCACATGTTGGTTACACAAATGAGAACTGGATAATGTTCTGTGTTGCAGCTAATTGCCCTGTTTGGAGATGGACTCAGAACTAACGATTAGACTTATTTTTTCCCCTCAATAATAACAAATGGAGTCCAATTGACAATGGAAAATAACACTTCTCTCCCCCTGGTGACAATTCCAACGGTAATTTGCCGTTTCTAACAAAACTTCTTACAGCCGCAGACGTCCCTGTGTGTGCTGCTCATGAGTGGAAACAAGAAAAGAGACGTATCAGCAACTACACATCAGAACAGAGACTCCAGAACACCAGTGCCTGCGTCTGTGTAACACATAGATTATACTTTACGATGTATTTGAAGAATCCTTATTTTGCATGTTTTGTGCATGAAAAATTCTTGCTTTACTTTGATACCAATCATATGATGATCACATGTGCACCCTGCACTGGCTCTAGACCCATGTATGCAAGGACAACTCTACAAGTGCTAGAACCAATTTAGTGATCACAAAAATGTTCCCTTCTAATGTGTACACACTTGGGAGTTGTATACACAGTTAATGTGCACGCTTGGGAGTGGCATACATAGTTCTGAATGTGTAAACGTTGGAGTTGCATGTTTAGTTTATGTGCACACTTGGGAGTTGCATACGTAGTTGAGAATGTGCACTATGCATACATAGTTTATGTGCACACTTAGGAGTGCATACACAGTTGTTTATGTGCACACTTGTGAGTTGCATACATAGTTGCTAATGCATATATAGTTGCCAATGTGTGCGCTTGTGAGTTGCATACATCGTTGTGAATGTGCACACTAGTGAGTTGCATACATAGTTTATGTGCACACTCGGGAGTTGCATATGTAGCTGTGAATGTGCACACTAGTGAGTTGCATACATAGTTGTGAATGTGCACACTAGTGAGTTGCATACATAGTTGCGAATGTGCACACTAGTGAGTTGCATACATAGTTTATGTGCACACTTGTGAGTTGCATATGTAGTTGTGAATGTGCACACTAGTGAGTTGCATACATAGTTTATGTGCACACTTGTGATTTGCATATGTAGTTGTGAATGTGCACACTAGTGAGTTGCATACATAGTTTATGTGCATACTTGGGAGTTGCATACATAGTTGCTAATGCATATACAGTTTCAAATGTGCAGGCTTGTGGGTTGCATACATAGTTAATGTGCACACTTTGAATTTGCATATACAGTTATGTGCACACTTGTTAGTTGTATACATAGTTGTGAATGTGCACACTTGGGAGTGCATACACAGTTGTTTATGTGCTACTTGTCAGTTGGATTTATAGTTTATGTGCACACTTGTTAGTTGTATACATAGTTGTGAATGTGCACACTTATGAGTTGCATAGATAGTTTATGTGCACATTTGTCAGTTGGATATAGTTTATGTGCACACTTGTTAGTTGGATACATAGTTGTGAATGTGCACACTTGTCAGTTGGATATAGTTTATGTGCACACTTGTTAGTTGTATACATAGTTGTGAATGTGCACACTTGTTAGTTGTATACATAGTTGTGAATGTGCACACTTGTTAGTTGTATACATAGTTGTGAATGTGCACACTTGTCAGTTGGATATAGTTTATGTGCACACTTGTTAGTTGTATACATAGTTGTGAATGTGCACACTTGTCAGTTGGATATAGTTTATGTGCACACTTGTTAGTTGTATACATAGTTGTGAATGTGCACACTTGTCAGTTGGATATAGTTTATGTGCACACTTGTTAGTTGTATACATAGTTGTGAATGTGCACACTTGTCAGTTGGATATAGTTTATGTGCACACTTGTTAGTTGTATACATAGTTGTGAATGTGCACACTTGTCAGTTGGATATAGTTTATGTGCACACTTGTTAGTTGTATACATAGTTGTGAATGTGCACACTTGTTAGTTGTATACATAGTTGTGAGTTGCATTCACAGTTATGTGCACACTTGGGAGCTGCTTATATGTCTATATACTGTATGTCTTTATATGCAACTTCCAAGTGTGCTTATAACCAGTGTGTGACTTTGCATTAGAGCAAATCACAGATTAGAGGGGAACATCCTTTTTAGTTATACAATCCTAGAAATAGTAAAGTGATTTTGCATTTACCTTCTTCACCATACTCCCCCATCATTATGTGCACGGGAGGTGAGTGATTCTAGTGGGGACAGCTATAGTGGAGGGTCACTGGCTGTAGCTGAACACACTTGAGAAATTTCATTCAAGTTTTTTTGTCAATGGGAGACTTGTGAATTTCCCTTCCACTCCAGGCGTCACTGACGTCACCCAAAAGGCGATAAATATCTGGCAAGATAATTGGATGCGAGATTCATTGTTGTGATCGCAGAACTCTGCCCATTGCTCCGAGGATCCATTATTTATTCAGTAGAGGATCAGCACGCAATAGTTGTCAAGAAAGCGTCAGCTTATTAGGCAAGAGCTGCGTGATCGTGGAAGAGGCTCTGAGCTATAAAATCCGGCACCAAAGGTTCTAGTGTAAGGGATTCACCACATCCAGACATGTCCTCATAGGAAGAGACAGGGGACCACAGAGGGGACCACAGCGGCACAGAGGGGACCACAGAGGACAGCGAGGGGACCACAGAGGGGAGCACCGCGGCACAGAGGACCCCAGCTCCGACCTCCCGTCCATGCTGTGATCCTGCCCATCCACATCAGGACCGTCAGTGAGCGAGTAAGTGCAACTCTGCGGACTCCAACCCCGGGCTGACCCGAGCTGTATCTGCACAAATGTCTCTAGTGATCGCAGCATCTGACAGTGCAGAGAAGTCAGCTCCGAGCAGCATGAGATGTGCCATATGATTGACATGTCATATAGATCCTTCCTCAGATATGTGCATTATACTTAATGTCTTCACTCTCCTCATTGCTAAGTGCTATAATATCTTATATACATTTATTCTGATACTGCATAAGATCTGGTATGTCCACAGCACCTCTCATATATCAGGTTTTATTACCAAGTGACATCATTTTTGATCTCAGATCATCCCATATGATCAGATATCTCAAAATCACCTTTATATGTAATTTTTTCCACAATATTAAGTGGTAGAATTACTTCTTTGCCTTGATACCTCTTATACTGTCACAAATCTCGAGTTTACTCTTGATATATATATATATATATATATATATATATATATATATATATATATATATATATGTATATATATATATGTGTGTGTTCGTGTGTATGTGTGTGTGTGTATATATATGTATATATATATGCACACACACACACACACACACACCCCTCTCATATGATCACATTGCTTCTAATACGTTAACTTTGGTATTACTAGATGATATAAACTTTGCTTTACTTTGATAGCTCCCATATAGTCTGATACCTGGACATTACCATTAATATATTAGTTTTTCCCTATTATTAAGTGGTATATTATTTGATTTACATTTTATTTCTGATGTGATCACATTACCCCTAATATATTATTTTTCTTCCATTATTAAGTGATATATTATTTGATTTACATTTTACTTCTCATATGATCACATTACCCCTAATATATTAATTTTCTTCCATTATTAAGTGGTATATGATTTGATTTACATTATAACTCTGATATGATCACATTACCCCTAATATATTATTTTTTTTCCATTATTAACTGGTGTATTATTTGCTTTACATCTTACCTCTAATATGATCACACTACTCCTAATATATTATTATATTTTTTTTTTTCTATTAATGTCATCTATTATTTGATTTATATTTTACCTTTCATATGATGATGACATATCTCCTCATTACCCACAAATATATATTTTCCCATTAGTAGATTGTAGAACTTTCCACTACATTGGCCTCCATACTTCTCATACCTTCACATATCATCCCATTGTCCCTGTTGCATTTAGCTCCTTTTTATTGTCTTCCCATGTGACACTTCCAGGATTTCTCCTCATTCCTCCTAGGATCTGATAGTTTTGCAGTGATAAATAGCTGCAGGTGATCAGTGTCCTGATCAGGTCTCCTGCTGTCATTTTCCAGGTGAAGGTTTAGAGTTCGGATTATACTTATAGAGTTCGGAATATACTTATAGAGTTCGGGATATACTTATAGAGTTCGGAATCTACTTATAGAGTTGGGAATATACTTATAGAGTTCGGAATAGATTTATAGAGTTCGGCATATACTTATGCTACTTTCTTCAGACATTAGACAGCAGTTACCCCTGCACTTAGTGACACTGTGTTGGTAATGTCACGACATGCTGTGACAGTAGTGACATAGGTGCAGTACTGATGTTTGGAAGGACACACACTTCTTCTGGAGCTCTTGATCTGCTGTGATAGTTCTCTTTGTGTGAGTGTTTTGGGTTGGGAGTTTCAGCACCTTGGACAGCTGACTCCAGAACTCCAGTGTTGTCTGTGCTTTGTCTCCCCCTCTGCCTTTCCTCCCCTCCTCTGCATCTTCTCACTTATTCCCCCTCTTATTTCAGGTCTCCCCTGCAGGTCTTTTCCGTTACAGATTCGGTTTTCAGAGGAACATGAAGTTCCAGGTCTGGGTGTGTATGGGGATCCTCTTGGTCGCCCTCCTTCCCTGCCAAGATTGCAGAGCCTTCAGCAAACCTCCAACCTCTTCTGCAGGGGCTCCCCTGTCTGAGTATCAGCCCTATTTACTTCGGATGGGAGAAGAATATTTCATCCGTCTTGGGAACCTCCACAAATATCCCCCCAATTCCTTAGTAGGAGCAGGCCGCCTCCCTGAAGCTTCCTCCAGTAACTTTGTCAGGGCTTTGCAGCAATGGCAGCAGCAGGGGCTGAGAGCTGGGATCCTGGAAGGAGCAGATTCCCCATACAGCACTCAGGAGGAACCTACAGAAAGAGGCAAAAGATCAGAAGAGCCTCCTATATCCTTGGATCTCACTTTCCATCTGCTTCGGGAGGTCTTGGAAATGGCCAGAGCTGAGCAGATAGCCCAGCAGGCTCACAGCAACAGGAAACTGATGGACATTATTGGGAAATAACCCACTGTCACCAACCAAAGAGTTTCCTGCATCTAGCACAAACTATACAGTATGATGTACCATTGTGCTGCCCTGATACCATGTGTTTATTTTTCTATAGCTTCAGACATAGAAGATGCATCCATAACCCCTTGGGTGCCTGTGGGGCCAGCAAGACAAAGCAATGCTCTGCTGCTAGTCCCCAGGTGAGAGCCTGTTTATCAGCATGCACTGGGAGACAGATGTAATTTGTAATTTATTTTTATTTGGGGGGGTTACTTTTGTAATATATGAAAATCCTTAGGAAATACCAGGTTGGGAATAGTCTGTACAATCTGATCTAGCCAAGCAAACATCTATTGGACCTGTTGGGTTTCCTATGGGAAGTGAAAGAAAAAATAATTTGCTGTAATTTATTTTGCATCAAAAGTTTATTGTATACATTTCCATAATAAAAAACATCTTTTCAGAGCTTGCACAACATTGGTGTGTAAACATAATGTTTAATATCTATATTTTTAATAAAATCTGCAAAGCTTGATCTGTCCATATTAATTTATTGGGGAATATGCATATAGTAAGTAGACAGAGAGATGGTCCTGACTTGGTTTTTGGAGCAAATGGAAAATACAGTGAATAGATGGAGCTAAGTCTAATATTAAGGAATGAGACAATAAAACAATAGAATTTTGGTGGTGACCAAAGAAAAACAATGAAGTGATATTAAATCACATTGTGCACCTTATATGCCTGTAAATGCTCTAACAAGCTGTCAGAATCAGACCATTTTCCAAACCTGCCATTGTACAGTTGACCACATCATTTGCAGAATTTCAAGATATGTGATATATGACACATGTAGTAGATATGGATTTATCTGTGGCTTTTTTTATGACTATATCATGGTGACTTACATTATTTTTCAGTCATTATACCATAAAATAAACAGCAGACACCAAGGGTTACTGTGCTTCTTGGAAATTAACCCCTTGAGGTACCAAGACACTTGAATGTAACTTTAGGTATTTCAAGTAGTGGGAAAAAAAAAGAATAAGACAGCACTTGATGCACACTGACACATACATATAATCATACTACCCTGCTGATATTGAGGGGGTACAAAGCAGCATGGGTGGAATTATCAAAGTAGTGTTTGGACCCCAATGTGAAGTCTATTAGATTTCTATGGTATTTATTTTATGGAAAGTAATTGATATTGGGAAGCCTGGTGTCATCAGTGTGATGGATCAGTGTAGGAGTAGATAAAGGCAGAGACAACTGTGATAACTAACGATCATTCACTGAAGGGGTTAAACTTGGGGGGGTGTTCATCCTGGTGCTGGAGACAAATGAAGGGTTCCCACAATCAGACGGTCATTCGGGTACTGTATTGAGCCAGGAGAAAGAGAAAACATGGCGTGAAGTGTCTGTGTTGCCGGACTGATTAGATTCTGTAGTCCCTTGAGCATCTTCTTGGACTAATGTCTCAGACCCAGTCTGCAAGAAAAATAGCTTATATGAGATAAAAGATGGTGACATTTACGTGGAGACGGCCGCATATCAGACTCATTTCTTCTATAATACCAGGAGAAGGTAATAAATGACTGACACTATTTTATTAAAGAGGTTCCATGTTTTAAATATTTACTGTTCATGTTTTATAGATGCTGGTAAATTAAAGGACCATTGGCAAGGGCTTCCTTTTAGGTGTACAGAGGAACTACATAATAAGTACTTTTCAGCATTACTAGCTATGCTACAAAAATTACATTTGTAAGATACAAGAGAAAATAATGTAATGAATTTTAGTGGTGGGAGAACGTGATAGTCACTGCTCGTTACTCGATCGAGCATTGGGTTGCGCTGACGTAACTCGAGTGCCGAGTATAATGGAAGTCAATGGGAAACTCAAGCATTTTCAAGCTCCTATGCTCAAGGCTCGATCAAGTAATCAGCAGTGGCGACTACATTCCCCCATCACTAGTAATGATCAATGTCTACTGAATGATGTAGGGAGTTGTTTCTGCCAAGTTCAATTCAATACAGCCCAGTGATGGACAAAGACAGAAGAGGCCCCTGTGGAAGAACAGTATATGGGTCCTTTACAGTCCAATATCTCATCATAATGCACAATTCCTCCTACTTTGCAGTTGGACATGGGTCTCCTTAGGCCTCAGGCCGCTGTGTGGCTGCACGGGTTGCACCAAAGGTATGGCCGCTTCTGATACAGCCATTGTTTCTATAAGGTTTGTTTCACATTGCATTTTTACCTATGTTCAGTGGTCGCGTCAGGGCTTTCATCCGAACACCCTTGCAAAATGGGTTTTGGATGCATGCGCCGACGGGGCCGTTGACTATAATGGAGCAGACGGAGTCAGCATGTGCACCATTTTAGGGCATATATGCTTTCTGCAGGCGGACACCAGGACGTAGCAGACTATGTCTGGGTGTCCACCTGCAGAAAGCATATACTCCCGAAAGTGGTGCAAGACAGAGCACATGCTGACTCTGTCTGCTCCATTATAGTCATTGGCCCCTTCGGCGCATGCTTTTGAAACCTGTTTTGCAAGGGTGTTCAGATGGAAAACCCGACAAGACCACTGAACATAGGTAAAAACGCAATGTGAAGGAGCACTAACTTGTGCTGATGAGGCTAAGGTACCCCTCTAATATCTCATTAAAAGGGGGAAATGATGAAAGAACCAATAGTTTCCAATGGGAACAGTTTTGCAGCCAACGGCATGGGTTGTGATGAGACAAGCCTGTGCCAGACAAAACATTTTGCATGCACAAAGTACACAAAATTGTCCTTAGCTGTATTTGGCTAAGGTATAAAAACAAGCACATGAAAATGCAGCCTAATAAGACTATGCAGGGGAGCACTGTATTATTTTAGGCTGTATATGTTCCATATATTAGCACTTCTAGGTGCATGCTTAGCTATAGGGGTAAAATGAATGATTAAGACTATGTGCACATTAAGTATTTGGGCAGAAATTTCTGCACCATTTCTGCATCTCCTGGCAGGAAAAACGCACTATTAAAAACATGCGTTTTCAGTGCGTTTTTTATGTCTTTTTATATACATTTTTGGTGCAGATTTTTGCCACTCATTAGTATGAGTAAAATTTGCAACAAAATTGCTAAAAGAATTGAAAGACCCAGATTTAAATCTGCTCCAAATCTGCAATGAAAAAATAAGCAATGTGTGCATGAGACTTCAGGGGTCTAATTCACTTTGCAGGGATCTGGAAACTGTGACAAATCTGGGCAGAAAAAAAGCAATAAATCTGCAACGTGTGCACAGGTCCTTACATAGCTTTGTTCACTCTTCTGAATGAGTAGTGGTAGTACCTTGTGTTACAGGAGAGTAGTACTGTTATTATGCAGTATATGTACAGTGTCATCCTGTGGCGGCAGGACCATAAATGGAAAATGTGAAAATTAAATTCTAATACATAGTTCCCACAGTTCTAAAAGTGTAGCATAAATAAACGTTTACTAGATGATCTGTAACTGAAAGACCTGATCATCCATTGGGCCGGCTACACACTAAATACTCTGCTTATTGCTATTGACTGAAAGCTCGGATGAACGTACGGTAAATATTTTTTTTTGTTGGAAGAATCTATTGCTGGAAGCCTCTGTCAGAAGTGTATATGAAGCAGGAATAAAAGGATCAGGCATGATGAATTCCATCCTGCTTCCTTACCCGTCCATCTGTCAGGAATCACATTAGATCATCGACCAATCCTACTAAAATCACCAGATTTGGCGAACATTTATCTTACGTATATTTATTTAGTCAAATATGTAAATTATAAAATGGGTGATGAGCAAACTGTTCTAATTTAAAGGGCACCTGTCAGCTGATTCATGCTGCTGAAACCACGGGCAGCATACATTAAAGCATGGCTGTGCAATTGCAGCCAGATATCATTTTTTTCTGAAATACTTTGGCATTTTAGAGACAATTTAGTTTGATAGTAAGCTGCAGCAAAGGAGGAACTTGGCACAAATTGTTCAAGAAATAACTTTATTGGAAAATCATTAAATTCAGAAGGATCCGCTGTACATAGCTAAGGACCTGACGCGTTTGCGGCATAGAAACTGTCCTTAATCATATGATATCAAATGTAGTGATGAGACTAGTACTTTATCGAAAATTCATTAAAACCAAAAGGATCTGCTGTACATAGCTAAAAAGCTGACGCGTTTCTAGTGTAGAAACTGCCCTTTGGGCATGCTCACACGAGCGCATGACTCGGATGAGTGCAATGCAAGAAAATCTCACATTGCTCTCTGACCAATGTTAATTAATGAGGGAGAGCAGATGGTCAGTTTTTTTGTCATCCACATTCTGGATGAGTGAAAAGTCACAGCATGCTGTGATTGTCAGCGAGAGACGTGCTACTCGCACCCATACAAGTCTATGGGTGCGAGTGAAACATCAAACTGCACTTGGTTGGCGATAATCACATCAGCTGACAATGGAAGAAATGGGGAGATTAATTCCGCCCTCTCCTCCACAGCTGAGATCTGATCACAGGATAGGATCACATTTGCATGACACTCGTCTCACACTGGCAGCACAGGGGGAGCCGAAGGTCATTAGCATATCACATCTGATGCACTCGCATCAGATGCCATACCATCCTGTGAATCCAGCCTTGATCACAGGATATCAAATGTAACCACAACCTATAAAAAGACTCTGGAATCTAAATATTGATATTCAAACAAGTAGAAATTTATTGTTACAAAAAGTGCTCGTGCAAACTATTACATAAAATTCATTATACTTTAGGATGACATTTGGAGTATTGGGAGGGATGTACCGTATAACCGCACTAAAGGGGATCGTGCAAATCCGGTGATAACTATACTTTCTGGACCGGTTAGCCTACAATGATGTCCTATATATAGATGGACATATATAAATAGGCATTTCTGACGACATAGAAATTTCAATACCTGGGGCTTGGGGTATATATAATAAGATTTTACTGATGGCTGCTATTGATTCGGTTACCATAAAGTCTATTGCATCAAGTGGAAATACCTCTCGTAGCCACAATGATCAAAGTCAGTCCATACCACATAAAGCTTCTCATGTAATAAGTATGGACATAGTTACCCACATCAATAGCCTCCATCAACTGTTATCCCCCATAGATAAATCTATTTACCTGTAGTCATATTGAGTAGTAAAGGTCCTGTATAGTAACACCGATTGCACTTGCCCCAACCTCGACGCGCGTTTCACCGCACTGCCGGTTTCATCAGGAGGTATGTGCCATGCTTGCTGTAGTTACTTTATATAGCACCCATGATTCGATCCAGGTGTGGATTTAACTCATCCGCCATTTCAGCATATGTAATCAGGTGACGCGCATCCTGTGCGCAGGCCGCACCTCAAGCGCGTCATGCATCACATGACCGCGAGTTATGCAACGTAATACAAAGTCTATATGGAGAGCCGGATGAGTCATCCAAGTGCACATTCCCCATCCGGTATCTGGGCGCACGTGACTGCGTGATGTGCATCCTGTGCGCGAGTCGCTAGTCGAGCGTGTCATCCGTCACATGGCCGCGGTCATGTGGCCAGCGAACGCACAACACGGAGCCGGCACAGAAGACCGGATGTGTCATCCGGTCTCCATGTCAACTCTCTCTGTCAGCGAGTCACGCCCAGGAATTGCACAGCGCACCCAGCCAATGCGTCCCCCCGGAACCGGTTAGTATCTGGATCGGATCATGTATAATAAATCATATGTTATAGTAATGGACATTGAATAGTAACATTTAACATTAGCTTGGAGATCTTTGCATACAAATACACACACTGTGCAAGGGTCATCACATATATGATCATATAAACAATAACATTATTCATATCAGAACATAATTTACCTATAATGACATAAACCATCCTCGTATACATCATAATTATATACATACAGATATAAATTCTCATATTCTGATAGACATTCATGAAGTAATGAGTACATTAGTCTCAAATATTACTGTTTCATAACTTTCTTCATTCATGTAAGCTTGTATTTTTGTACTATTGTTCATATTTCACATGTGATGAGTCCATATATTCCGAATACTAGTTATTCATTATCAATGTCCATTGTCATTGTGGTGCTATAAACTGGAACACAAACAAAACAAGAAGGAAAAGAACAGGGAAAATTAAAATTCTGTATAATGAAAAGGTGTATATTATTAAAATTCGCGCTATACAGGCAAGAAGGGCTTGTAGCTCAAGGATTCATTCAACCCCTTTGGGGTCATAGTGTCAAGCACCACTATCCATTTGGTTTCTTTTTCCAAAAGTTCATTTTTATAATTTCCACCCCTGGCTCCCAGACTCACATGATCGATACCTTTTACTTTAAAGCTAGTGGGGTTGCATTTATGGTGGGTAAAAAAATGCCTTGGTATGGTTTTTAGTTCTTTTATATCTTTGCATCCTTTGGCATTAATAATGTCTCGGATGTGCTCCAGAGTACGTACCTTCAGCTGTCTCGTAGTCATGCCAATATATATCATATTGCATGAACAACTTGCATGGTAAATCACCATTTCGGTTTTACAGGTTATATTGAATGTGATAGAATAGCTTTTTGTATTTCCCGTATTCTCAAAGGTGGTACATCTTTGCACATATTTACATGCCGAGCAGTTCCCACATTTAAAACATCCCCACTTAGGTCCCTTTTGGCTAAATGGGTTGCTAATTGAAGGGACATAGTGACTACGGGTCAATATGTCTTTTAGATTTTTTGATCTGCGCCAGGTCATTGACGGGTGCAATGTCAAATGCCTGGCCAGATCATTATCCGCCAGAAGGATCTGCCAGTGTTTTTGAAAAATTGTTTTAATATCATGCCATCGGCTATTAAATTCCGTGATAAATCTCACAGGTTGCAACTCCCTGTTTTTGTTTCGAGTTGTCAAGAGGGCTTCACGATTACTTTTTGCTGCTCTGATATATCCCAATCTGATGTTTTTGGGTTTATATCCTCTTTCAGCCAAGTTTCTACTCAGAAGTGAGGCTTGATTTTCAAAGTCTCCTGTTCTGGAGCATATTCTCCGCATCCGCAGAAATTGCCCTGAGGGTACTGCTCTTATAGTTTGGGGATGATGGGAAGAGGATGCATGCAGCAGTGTGTTTGTAGCCGTCTTCTTTCTAAATACATCCGTAATAATATGTCCCTCCTCATTTCTCATGATTTAAACATCCAGGAATTCCACCCTCCAATAATCATATTTAGATGTTAATTTGATATTTAAATCATTCCTGTTCAGATTTTGCAGAAAAGTCTCCAGGGATGTCTCAGAGCCCTGCCATACAAACAGAACATCGTCTATATATCTATACCATGAAACCACTGCATCAAACCCCTCTACGGACTGAACCACATCTCGCTCCCACAGCCCCAGGAAGAGATTAGCATATGAGGGCGCACAAGTCGCCCCCATTGCCACTCCCCGGAGCTGTAGGTAGTACCGATCTTTAAAAATAAAATAGTTATGGGTCAAAACAAAATGTAAAAGTTCCATAACAAATTCAAGATATGAATAATGTTATTGTTTATATGATCATATATGTGATGACCCTTGCACAGTGTGTGTATTTGTATGCAAAGATCTCCAAGCTAATGTTAAATGTTACTATTCAATGTCCATTACTATAACATATGATTTATTATACATGATCCGATCCAGATACTAACCGGTTCCGGGGGGACGCATTGGCTGGGTGCGCTGTGCAATTCCTGGGCGTGACTCGCTGACAGAGAGAGTTGACATGGAGACCGGATGACACATCCGGTCTTCTGTGCCGGCTCCGTGTTGTGCGTTCGCTGGCCACATGACCGCGGCCATGTGACGGATGACACGCTCGACTAGCGACTCGCGCACAGGATGCACATCACGCAGTCACGTGCGCCCAGATACCGGATGGGGAATGTGCACTTGGATGACTCATCCGGCTCTCCATATAGACTTTGTATTACGTTGCATAACTCGCGGTCATGTGATGCATGACGCGCTTGAGGTGCGGCCTGCGCACAGGATGCGCGTCACCTGATTACATATGCTGAAATGGCGGATGAGTTAAATCCACACCTGGATCGAATCATGGGTGCTATATAAAGTAACTACAGCAAGCATGGCACATACCTCCTGATGAAACCGGCAGTGCGGTGAAACGCGCGTCGAGGTTGGGGCAAGTGCAATCGGTGTTACTATACAGGACCTTTACTACTCAATATGACTACAGGTAAATAGATTTATCTATGGGGGATAACAGTTGATGGAGGCTATTGATGTGGGTAACTATGTCCATACTTATTACATGAGAAGCTTTATGTGGTATGGACTGACTTTGATCATTGTGGCTACGAGAGGTATTTCCACTTGATACAATAGATTTTATGGTAACCGAATCAATAGCAGCCATCAGTAAAATCTTATTATATATACCCCAAGCCCCAGGTATTGAAATTTCTATGTCGTCAGAAATGCCGATTTATATATGTCCATCTATATATAGGACATCATTGTAGGCTAACCGGTCCAGAAAGTATAGTTATCACCGGATTTGCACGATCCCCTTTAGTGCGGTTATACATCCCTCCCAATACTCCAAATGTCATCCTAAAGTATAATGAATTTTATGTAATAGTTTGCACGAGCACTTTTTGTAACAATAAATTTCTACTTGTTTGAATATCAATATTTAGATTCCAGAGTCTTTTTATAGGTTGTGATTGAATTATATCAGGAATCTGTCGTAGAAAATCAGAGGCCATGTATAGGTAATATAGGATATCAAATGTAGTTTGATGATCCACCCAAAGATAATAGGGAGAGACAATAATAATTTTTTTTTGGAAAACCATTAAACCAGATGGATCCAATGTACATAGCTAAAAATCTGATGAGTCTCTGGTGTAAAAACCGCCTTTAATCATAAGATCCACCCAATGATTCTATGGAGAGACCAGACTAGTCCAACACCAGCATCAGCCCTGGCTGGCTTATCTCAGCTCCCTTTAAGGTGATTAACATGTCTCTTTCTATAGAGAAACCTATAAGTAAAATAAAACAGTGAATCTAGCCAAGGGTGTGGTCAGACTAGTCTAGTATCTCTTCCCACGGTCCCCAGAACTTTAAACTTCACTATTTCTGAAAAGCTGGAACGTTTCAGAAGAAATATATCTCAGGCTTCATTCATGCAACCAGAGTCTGATTGGGGCAGCAAGAATTAACTGACAGTTCCCTTTAAAGGGAATTTGTCACTAGGTTTTTGCCATCTAATCTGAGAGCAGCATAACGTAGGGGCAGAGATCCTGATTCAAGCGATGTGTTACTTACTGGGCTGCTTAGTGTAGTTTTGATAAAATCACTGTTTAATCAGCAGTAGATTATTGCAGGACTATATTCATGAGCTCTGTATAAGGGGTACTTTGCACACTGCGACATCGCTAGCCGATGATAGCGATGCCGAGCGCGATAGTACCAGCCCCCGTCGCACATGCGATATCTTGTGATAGCTGCCGTAGCGAACGTTATCGCTACGGCAGCTTCACACGCACTTACCTGGTCGGTGACGTCGCTGTGACTGCCGAACAATCTCTCCTTCAAGGAGGAGGTGCGTTTGGTGTCACCGTGACGTCACCGCGGCGTCACTAATCGGCCGGCCAATAGAAGCGGAGGGGCGGAGATGAGCGGGATGTAAACATCCCGCCCACCTTCTCCCCTCCGCATTGCCGGCGGGCGCAGGTAAGGAGATGTTTGTCGCTCCTGCGGCTTCACACACAGCAATGCGTTGAGCTGCAGGAAAAACAAACAACATCGTACCTGCGGACGCACCGACATTATGAAAATGACCGACGTGACACAGATCACCGAATTTTGACTGTTTCACGCTCGTTCATCTTCTCTCCTAGGCTTTACACGTTGCGACGTCGTTACCGGCGCCGGATGTACGTCACTTTCGATTTGACCCCGACGATATCGCAGTAGCGATGTCGCAACGTGCAAAGTATCCTTAACTGCTAGATCTGCAGCAGAGAAAACATTGATTTCATCAAAATGACAGTAAACAGCTCAGTAAGTGACACATCGCTGGAATCAGGATCTCTGCCTCTACATTATGCTGCTCTCAGATGGGGAGAAAAAACCTGGTGACAGATTCCTTTTAACACCTTCATATATTTCAAGGTTATAGGTACAAGTAAAAAATACAGGCACATAATAGCTTGTTCTTGCAATTGTGTTTATGAACATTGTAAAAATATCATCCCAAACCTTCTTTGTGGGTTTACATACTTTAAATCCCATATTACAACAGCACTTACCATTGCCAATGTAAGCATTTTAATAAAATTATCTCTAATCTACTATATATATGAATTGTGTCATAAAAGTAACGGCAACCATGTTAGCTCAGATTGTATTATTAATCAAAAGGGAAGTTTAATTTTAAAACCATAGATGAAGAAATAAATATGATATGAAAAGCTCAGTGATTAATAAAGCCTCAAGCAATTATATAAGAAATACATAATTTTCCAAACACTATGCATTGTTACTGCTCACTATGTACACACACTGTATATCCTAATGAACAGGACTCAAAGTCATAACTTCACTCGTCAAGTTGATCTTCATATGTTGGGAAAAAAAACAAGGAAAGAGAAACAATGTACACAGATATTGAGAGGTCGAGTCCCCTCCCTGCTTCATACTATATGTGTTAAGGCGGCGTCACACGCTTCGATATATCATGCAATCGCCTGAGTGATCGCACCCGCCCCAGTCGTTTGTGCGTCACGGGCAATTCGTTGCCCGTGGCGCACAATGTCGTTAACCCCCGTCACACGTACTTACCTCCCTCATGACCTCGCTGTGGGCGGCGAACATCCTCTTCCTGAAAGGGGAGTGACGTGCGGCGTCACAGCGACGTCACACAGTGGCCGCCCAAAAGAAGCGGAGGGGCGGAGATGAGCGGGACGTAACATCCCGCCCACCTCCTTCCTTCCTCATTGCCGGTGGGACGCAGGTAAGCTGCAGTTCGTTGTTCCCGGGGTGTCACACGTAGCGATGTGTGCTGCCTCAGGAACAACGAACAACCGGAGCACAGAAGGAGGAACGACATTATGAAAATGAACGACGTGTCAACGATCAATGATAAGGTGAGTATTTTTGATCGTTAACAGTCGTTCAGACGTGTCACACGCCACGACATCTCTAACAATGCCGGATGTGCGTCACGGAATCCGTGACCCTGCCGACATATCGTTAGATATATCATAGCGTGTAACGCCGCCTTTAGGCAGCTTTAAGTAAATCCTTTTTTATTAGTTTCCTTTGGATAGTGATGGATTTAGTGCAATTTATTGATTAGTCCCATAATCTTGTCTTTTCTGGTTACTTTGTATAGTTTTGACTTTACTGAGTTAATAGGTAAAACAAAGAGGGGTATTGAAAATATTTTTAAGTGGGTTTTTTACAAATATATTACTAGTATATTATATATACTATGTGTAGTTTTCCATAAACCAAAAAAAGCTGGATAGAGAGATAAATAGATGGAGAATGAATAGACAAATAGATAATGCATACTCATACTTTAAGATGGAATTCGAAAAAGTCAATGTCTACTAGTTATTTTAGATAATACAGTATATCTTTCATATAATAACAAAAATAAGTTAGGCTCTTGTTATGGTCTTATATCCTAACTACAAAAAAAGTATTTATCTTGAACAATATACTAGATATAAAGAGGATGTTAAAGTGAATGTTTACCTTTTAACTTAAGGGGAACCTGTCATGTCCCCAATTGCTAATAATCTGCAGATAGTGATAATCTGCAGGATAATAGTGTTACAATGCTGTTTGGCTGTCTTAAGGTCCAGTCACACTAAGCAACTTACCAGCGATAGGGATCGCTGGTAAGTTGCTAGGAGGTTGCTGGTGAGATGTCACACTGCGACACTCCAGCGATCCCACCAGCAACCTGACCTGGCAGGGATCGCTGGAGCGTCGCTACACAAGTTGCTGGTGAGCTCACCAGCAACCAGTGACAAGCCCCCAGCACAGCGTGGAAGATGCTGCGCTTGGTAACTAAGGTAAATATCGGGTAACCAACCCGATATTTACCTTGGTTACCACCGCACGGAGCTACACGTGCAGAGAGCAGGGAGCAGCGCACACTGAGCGCTGGCTCCTTGCTCTCCTAGTTACAGCACACATCGGGTTAATTACCCGATGTGTGCTGCAGCTACATGTGCACAGAGCAGGGAGCAGCGCACAATGCTTAGCGCTGGTTCCTTGCTCTCCTAGTTACAGCACACATCGGGTTAATTAACCCGATGTGTGCTGCAGCTAAATGTGCACAGAGCAGGGAGCAGCGCACAATGCTTAGCGCTGGCTCCTTGCTCTCCTAGTTACAGCACACATCGGGTTAATTAACCCGATGTGTGCTGCAGCTACATGTGCACAGAGCAGGAGCCAGCACTGACAGTGAGAGTGGAGGAGACTGGTATCGAAGGTAAATATCGGGTAACCAAGGACAGGGCTTCTTGGTTACCCGATGTTTACATTGGTTACCAGCCTCCGCAGAAGCCGGCTCCTGCTGCCTGCACATTTAGTTGTTGCTGTCTCGCTGTCACACACAGCGATCTGTGCTTCACAGCGGGACAGCAACAACTAAAAAATGGCCCAGGACATTCAGCAACAACCAACGACCTCACAGCAGGGGCCAGGTTGTTGCTGGATGTCACACACAGCAACATCGCTAGCAACGTCACAAAAGTTGTTCGTTAGCAGCGATGTTGCTAGCGATGTTGCTTAGTGTGACGGGGCCTTTACTGAGAGCTTGTGTGGCGCCCCTGACCTGGTCAGGCACCACTGAGTACTGCACCCATGCTGGGTCAGTACAAAACAGGTAATCTCAGAGGCTGATTAGGGTGTGGACACACGGAACACGAATTAACCAGGAACACACACAGCTAGAGGGGACCCCTGAGCAGATTCAGGCTGGGGGCGTGTCCCCCACATACCAGCTAGTGGTGGGTGGTGTCACTGGGAACAGAGAGTTGTGCAGAGGCAGCCGAAGGAGTAGGAGTGGAGGAGTCGCGTCTGGAGGGCAGAGCAGTGGAGCAGGGCCCTTCCAGACACTGCACCGTTCGTGGCTGTGGGCGGGGGAGAATGGCTACCTTGCAGGGCCAACTGAAAACCACCTAGAGCCGGAGTGCTGAGAGGTGGCTGAGTAAAGGGACTGCCTGGTAGACCAGGCCCGCACGGGAAAACAGGTTCCCAGAGCAGGAACCCATTTACTAGGCCTGCTAAACCTGCCGGTGAGGGCACTGCATGCCCTTCACCAACCTACACAGAGTCCGCAGCTACAGCAGCAACGAGGGGCCCATAAGTGACAGAGAAGGCAAGCAGCCGGAATTACTTGGTCCACGCTGCCCGCAAACGGGCCAGAAAGGGGAGAACGGCGTATGCGACTTCCCTTTGTGATCCCAGCAAGACTTAAGGTCGGGGTCACCTCAAAACAAGAAAGGCTAGGAAGGCGAGTTAGCAGTCACCCCTACATCAGCCGAAGGGATACCTGGTTTCTCCTGGTTCACCGAAGCATCGCCCGGGTTAACTCACCCCTGCCATCTGAAAGTGAGTAAAAACCCTGAAAGACTTTGCTGTTTGTGTGTGAGTTCTTCTGCGACTTGTGGTACTTCACACTTACACTAGGCCCTGGGTCCAGCCTCACTCTCGGGAGGCCACAACAACTGACTGCATCTAACATCAGCCCCAGGCGTCCCCTAAAGTGCAGTGGCGGTCACCCTGACCGCAATTACCGAGAGTGGCGTCACAAATCCCCATAGAAGTTAACCTACCCGTGGCCAGAGGATTCCCTTTACACTGTGGCGTCCCCGAACAGGACCAGCGCACATGGGGCAGCACACATGACTACTAGGAGAATATAATCTTTATTCCTTCCAGGAGCTGACAGCTTTCAGTCATGGAGGTGTGCATTGTCCATTAGTAGTGGTGGGTCTAAGCACACCCCAGTATTTTGATTGACAGCTAATGCTGCACATATCCACTGCAGAGCAAGCTGTCAATCAAAGAGCAGGGCGTGCTTACAGTCAACAATCACAATGCTGTCTCACAAGAAGGTTTTTACAGACATCACCGACTGCCATGGTGACGTCAAGATCTGTAGAGACTACGGATTCTGGCTCTTTGCCTGGTAATATCTCTAATGTCTGTGATCAGCGCAGGCAGACACTGGAGTCGGCCCATACACCTGTAGTTCATAGGCAGGCTAGCAAGAGTTAAACTCTGCTAGGCGGCTTGTTGGTCATGTAATCACATGCTGTGGGGGAGCCAATAGCATTCGGTCCCATCCTATATATGCTGGCTGGACACTTCACTCAATGCCAGCTTTAGCTTCTCTACACTGGTCTGGTGAGGTGTTGTGATCCAGACTAAAGGCTGCTTTACACGTTACAATTACATATGCGATCTCGTATGCGATCGCACACGCCCCCATCGTATGTGCGGCATGTTCAATTTGTTGCCAGTGTCGCACAATCCCGTCACACGTACTTACCTTCCATACGACCTCGCTGTGGGCGGCGAACATCCACTTCCTGGAGTGGGTGGGACGTTCGGCGTCACAGCGATGTCACAAGGCAGCTGGCCAATAGAAGCGGAGGGGCGGAGATGAGCGGGACGTAAACTTCCCGCCCACCTCCTTCCTTCCGCGGTAAGCTGTGTTCATCGTTCCCGGGGTGTCACACACTGCGATGTGTGCTGCCTCGGGAACATTGAACAACCGGACGTTCAATTTTTAGAAATTGAACGACGTGCATGCTATCAACGGTTTTTCATTCAATCGCAATCGCACGTAGGTTTCACACACTACAATGTAACTAACAATGCTGGATATGTGTCACTTACGACGGGACCCCGCTGACACATCGTTAGATATATTGTAGCGTGTAAAGCCCACTTTACTGATGGCTGTAATATTGTTGTGTGCAGTTGTGGTGTTAGCTCTTGTTGTCCTTTTGTTGCTGCCTTACTTCTCTTGCTGTAGTCCTTAGCCTCTTGGTGTTTATTCTTGTGAGTTTGCAGTGTGTCTGTGTTTTATTTTTTGTCTCTTTGTCTTAATCTGTGTTGTCATCACACTCTGGTCTCTTCCTTCTGTGGGGGAGGTGAGGACAGGTTAGTTCTGGTCAATAGAATAGTAAGGCAAGGGACTCCGGCTTCTCCCCCATTAGGGGTAATCTGGAGGTTAGGGATAGCCTAAGGTTCCTTAGTGTGAGGGACAGTATAGGAACCCCCTTGTCCCTCGCTATCCTACAGTCACATCGAGACATGCTGTGAGTGATGACTGCTGCAGACGCTCCGTGAACACCTTGATGACTCAAAGCGCTCCGAAGAGGAAAAAAGAAAGTTTATGCTTTGAGTAAGGTGACTGGACTGCATTGTAACACTATAAATTTGCATATTAACCCTTTATCTGTAGGTTATCTGCTTCTAGGTACATGACAGGGATTCTTTCATTCTCTGGTTCAATAAAGATCCAAGTAGCAAAACTCCTATTGGTCTATGCAAATTTCTGAATAAAGAGAAAAGGAGATTTTTGATTTTTAAAATATTTTTTAGAAAATATGACACAATTTTAAATATTACAACAATGAGAATACCTGTACTTCTGCAGGGAATACGCCTATTGTAAGTTACATGTCCTCTCAATGACCCCCAAGTACATAATCTAACAATGCTGATACAGATGTTTCAGTAATAGTATAATCTCCAGGTTTTATTGTCCACAGAATGTTCTTCATCCAATTTCCACATAATTGATGTCACTGAGATGATATATTCTCTGTACTGAAAATGGAGTCCAAAATCAGCATTTAGAATAAGCCTTACAGGAAATACTCTGCTTATCATGTTAGTGGCTAATTGGCTTTCCTATAATATAACTAAATCTGCCATGTCCCCAACCATAGCACTAGTAGGAGTATGGATAGATTAAACTAACCTGGGGTGGTTATGTCATTAGTTATTGTCTTTCCAGGTTTCTCCTTTGATGACATTTTAAAGTTCCCAAGAAAGCAAACAACAGTATGTGAATTTCACCAGGGGAGATATTTACTGAGAACCATTTGTGGATAATTTCAATTCCATACCATTGCTTACGAAAAGTCATTTTGGACTTTGTGTGACTGTTTCATATAAAGATGCAATTATTGACAATGTTTAATAACTCAGCAAAATAGTGAATTGATGCAGCAGATTTAGTCATTTCAGCAATTATTTACACCACTGTATACAGTGGGGAAAATAAGTATTTCATATACTGCCAATTTTGCAAGTTTTCCCACCTACAACGAATACAGAGGTCTGTAGTTTTTATTGTAGGTACGCTTCAACTGTGACAGACAGAATAAAAAAAAACAAACCCGGAAAATCACATTGTATGATTTTTAAATAATTAATTTGGATTCTATTGCATGAAATAAGTACTTTATCATCTACCAACCAGCAAGAATTCTGGCTCTCTCAGACCTGTTATTTTTCCTTTGAGAAGCTCCTACTCTGCACTCATTATCTGTATTAATTGTGCCTGTTTGAACACGTTACTGTTAAAAAGTCACCTGTCCACACATTGAATCACTCACACTCCAACCTCTCCACCATGGCCAAGACCAAAAAGCTGTCTAAGGACACCAGAAGTTGTAGACCTGCACAAGGCTGGGATTGGTTACAGGACAATAGGCAAACAACTTGATGTGAAGGCAACAACTTTTGGCGCAAATAGTAGAGAACGGAAGAAACACAAGATGACTGTCAATCTTACTTGGTCTGGAGCTCAATGCAAAATCTTGCCTCGTGGAGTAAGGATGATACTGAAAGATCAGGAATCAGGTCAGAGGTACACAGGAGGATCTGGTAATGACCTGAATAGAGATGGAACCACAGTCTCAAAGATTACTGTTAGTAACACACTACACTGTCATAGATTAAAATCCTGCAGGGCATCCAAGGTCCCCTTGCTCACACCAGCACATGTCCAGGCCCGCTTAAAGTATGCTAATGACCATCTGGATGATCCAGAGGAGGCATGGGAGAAGGTCATGTAGTCAGATGAGACAAAAATAGAACACTCCACTTGCTGCATATGGAGGAAGAAAAAGGATGAGTATAACCCCAAGAACACCATCCCAACTGTGAAGCATAGAAGTGGAAACATCATACTTTGGGGGTGTTTTTGCATAGGGGACAGGGCTACTAGTCAAATATTTGGGTTCAGATTCTTTGTGATGAATAATTTGTATTATTCGTTTATTCGCACCGAATAACGAACCTAAGGGAAGTCAATGGAAAACTCGAATAATTTTCTGGAGAACCTTGGAAGTAGCTTTGGGAGGGCTTCAATAGATGGAAAAGTGCTGAAACTGAATGGGAATAGCATGAAGAAGATGCCTGGATGCATTTCTGACTCAGTGGATTAAAGTAGGAGAAATTAAATGGCTGTCACAATACTTCCTTGTCCGGTCATTAAAGTTCATGAATATGCACTGCTTCCCACGGCCACACTTTGTAACAGTGTCTGTGGCAGTCAGACTGCCAGTGTCTGTGGTTGGTTGTGGAGTGTAAAAAAAAATAAATTTGAAAAAATGTTGCAGGGTTCTTCATATTTTGATACCCAGCTCAGATAAAGCAGACAGCTACAGGCTGCAGCCCCCAGATTTGTCTGGTATATTAGTTGTTTATGAAAATACATATAATTATTTAATAAATAAGTAAAAAACTGTTGTGAGGTCCCCCCCAAATTTGATACCCATTCAATATAAAGCAGACAGTTGAGGTCTGGTATTCTGAGGCTCTGTAGGCCCATGGTTATTGGCACACCCAGACTAAAAATAGCAGCCCACATTGTTGCATCTATTAGATGAGCTAATTCCAGCATTTTACCTGGCTCATCCCACTTACCCTGGTGTGATGGCAGTCAGGGTAATATAAGGGGTTAATGACAGCTGTGAATTGTGAAAAAATCACAGTTGTCATTAAGCCTGAGGTTAGTAATGGGTAAGGGTCTATGAGACCCCAGCTGTGACCTCAGGTGAAGTCATTGAACTCAATGCTGGATTACCGAATTAAGTGATGTGCGCACATTGAGTATTTGGTTGCAGACATTTCTGCACCAAATCTGCAGTTTCTGGCAAAAAAAGCACACCAAAACCACATCCCAACTCATGCAGTAACAGTGCAATAATTTGCCAGGAGATGCAGATTAGTTGCAGAAATGTCTGCAACCTAATACTCAATGTATGCAACACACCTAATTGCATTCATTGAGTTCACCTGAGGTCACAGCTGGGATTCCCATGGTACTTTCGGCACTTAGGGGTGCTTCACACACAGCGAGCTCGCTGCCGAGATCGCTGCTGAGTCACGCTTTTTGTGACGCAGCAGTGACCTCATTAGCGATCTCGCTGTGTGTGACACTGAGCAGCGATCTGGCCCCTGCTGCGAGATCGCTGCTCGTTACACACAGCCCTGGTTCGTTTTCTTCAAAGCCGCTCTCCTGCTGTGACACACAGATCGCTGTGTGTGACAGCAAGAGAGCGACAAATGAAGCGAGCAGGGAGCAGGAGCCGGCATCTGACAGCTGAGGTAAGCTGTATCCAAGATAAACATCGGGTAACCAAGGTGGTTACCCGATATTTACCTTAGTTACCAGCCTCTGCAGCTCTCACGCTGCCTGTGCTGCCGGCTCCGGCTCTCTGCACATGTAGCTGCTGTACACATCGGGTTAATTAACACGATGTGTACAGCAGCTAGGAGAGCAAGGAGCCAGCGCTAAGCAGTGTGCGCGGCTTCCTGCTCTCTGCACATGTAGCTGCATTACACATCGGGTTAATTAACCCGATGTGTACTGTAGCTAGGAGAGCAAGGAGCCAGTGCTCAGTGTGCGCGGCTCCCTGCTCCCTGCTCACACTGGTAACTAATGTAAACATCGGGTAACCATACCCGATGTTTACCTTAGTTACCAGTCTCCGCAGCTTCCAGACGGCGGCTCCGTGCAAGCGCAGCGTCGCTTGCACGTCGCTGCTGGCTGGGGGCTGTTCACTGGTCGCTGGTGAGATCTGCCTGTTTGACAGCTCACCAGCGACCATGTAGCGATGCAGCAGCGATCCTGACCAGGTCAGATCGCTGGTCGGATCGCTGCTGCATCGCTAAGTGTGAAGGTACCCTTACTCAGATCATCCTAGTGCAGTGGCAATTGGGGTAAGATAAGGGGTTAATTACAGCTGTGATTTGTCAAAATTTACAGCTGTTATCAAACCCGAAGTTAGTAATGACAGCGTGTCTGACTGCTTGCAATAGAGGCGCTCTGTGTGTGTGTCTATGTTGTTGTAAAAATAAATAAATAAGTAAATAAAAAAATTGGCGTAGGGTCACCCCATATTATGATACCCAGCACAGATAAAGTATACTGCCACAGGCTACAGCCTCCAGTAATGCGCTTATCTTGGCTGTGTATCAAAATAAGAGGGACCCAAAGCAGCTTTTTTTACTTATTTAAATAAATGATTGGGAAAAAATGGTGGGCTGTCCCCCCCCCAATTTTGATACCCAGCCATGATAAAGCCAACAGCTGGGGGCTGGCATTTTCAGGCTGGGGAGACCCATGCTTATTGGGCTCCCTAAATCTAAAAATATCAGCCTGCAGCCATCCAGGATTGCCGCATCCATTAGATGCGACAATCCAAGCACTTTACCCAGCTGATCCCGACTGCCCTATTGTGTAGACAATCGGGGTAATAAGGGATTAATGACAGCTCATGGCTGCCACTAAGCCCTAGATTAGTGATGGAAAGCATCTATGAGACCCCCCCATTACTAAACTGAAAGTGAAAAGAAACACCGAAAAAATCCTTTATTTTAAATAAAATAAAAAAAACTCCCTCTTTCACCCCTCTATTAACCCCAGCTCTTCTACATCACTGAAGGCACTATGCGTGGACATAAAACATGACTGCCCGTTATGGACTTCAGGCAGAGACTGAGCCGCAGCGATGAGTGGTGACGTCACTCAGGTTATATGCGGTCACAGCTGGAGGTTCCCACGGTCCTTCACCTGTGCCCACAGGTAACCTGACCTCAGGTGACTTCATTGAACTGAGTGACCTCACCATAGGTGAAATCATAGAGTTTACAGACCTGAATTTCCTGGCAGAAAACCATTAGGTTTTTTGCAAAGAGATGCAGATTTGGTGCTGAAATTTTTAGACCATATTCCTACATCCAATCTACACCTCTTGGCAAAAAATGCATCAAAACACCATGTGGTTTTGATGTGATAATGTTGCAAATTTTTTGCTAGGAGGTGTAGATTGGGTGCAGGAATATGGTGTAAAAATTTCAGCACCAAATCTGCATCTCTTGGCAAAAAAATGCACAAAAATGATTTTTACTCCATTTTGGAGCGTTTTTCTGCCAGGAGGTGCAAATTTGGTGCTGAAATGTCTGCACCTGATTTCAGCACCAAATTTGCACCTACTGGCAGAAAACCACACCAAAATGGAGTCAAAATCGTCTATGTGCATTTTCTGGCCAAGATATGCAGATTTGGTGCTGAAATTTTTACATGGTGTTTTGATGCTTTTTTTTGCCAGGATGTGTAGAAATTTCAGCACCAAATCTGCATTTCTTGGCAAAAAAAGAGGTTTTCTGCCAGGAGATGAAGTTTGTGCACTCAGTGACTTCACCTGAAGTGAGGACACTCAGTTCAAAGAGGTTTCCTAATTTCAAGTATACTGTGTTCAGAGGTGGAGGACTATGGGAACCTGACCTTAGGAGACCTCACTGAGTTCACAGATCTGAGGTGAAGTCACTCAGCTCATTGAGGTCTCCTAAGGTCAGGTTACCTGTGGTCAGAGGTGGAGGACCATGAAAACCTCCAGCAATGACCGTAAATAACCTGAGTGGTGTCACCACTCATCCCTGAGGCTCAGTCTCTGCCTGAAGCTCACAGTGGGCAGTCATGTTCTATGCCTGTGCACTGTCTGATTGAAAGCAGTCAGTCACACTGTTGCACAGGGTGGGGACGCATCTGACTGCAACTAATCACACATGCGGAGACTGCCAGTAGATGGGGGAAGCAACGCAAATGCATGAATGATAATGACCTGCCCCAGAAGTAGTATGAGTGGCCCGAAACCAGTGTACAGCTGTGAGAGAGACTCAGTAAATATAACGTGCCTGCTTTCCCCATTTTTTTTCTAATTACCCAAGTTGCTGGACACGGATCGTTACCTGGAGTTCATCCGGGCCGGTACTTTTGAACCTGCGCGGGTCTGGACTTTTACAGTCCAGGTCCACCCATCACTAATCAGAAGCATTCGCTCCAACACGCCCCTAAGGGAACAAAGAACATGTGTACATGGGAGTCTACAATGAGAACCATGAAGAAGTTGCTCACTGCAACCAGGTTATTCCTGATTCTTTTGGATTATGAATTATGAATCTTGAGCAGGGTTTTATTCAGGGTTCTAAGAAAATTCCTCCTTGTCTCAGGGTGGTACGGTGTGTTCTGTATTTGGTACAAATATAGCAAGTACCATCTTAATAGATGACACTCTACTCTGTTTAAATATCTGCTACATCTGAGTAGCATGGTGGCCCTTATTCATAGTAGATTCATGAATGCCTAGGCAAATAGAATAGGCGCACGTTGGCATTGGAGTAGTGTGCCTTGCTCATTATGTTTCTGATGGCTATGCCTGACTGGACGTAAAAGCACAAAGTAACATAAGAATATTTCATTTGCTTTGGATCACTCTTCTCCTTGTAAAACCTTGTTCATCTGGCAGATACTTATGGACCAGATAACAAAGGTTGATCATTATTAATGCTGTTACACAGTAGTATAAAATACTATAAAACATTTCTAATAAACAGGTGGTACACTTATTAGCCTCTTTTTTTATGTATTTTTACATAAACTAACAAAACTTAGCACAATGATTCCATACATACTGCTACACCAATAATTCCTGAATGAAAAATACATTAAATGAATAGAAATCCTCTTTAAATATCCTGTTAGGGAGATTTGCTTTAATAGAAAGGAGTCCCCATTCAGGGCTTTCACCATCATTAGCCAGAATACAGAGCAGCTTACAGGGAGCGTCTCTCTCCCTCCGAGGCCTCGTTATTAGCATTTATTACATGGACAACCTACTACGTAATTAAGTGTATGATGCACCGGTTCCCCCGTGGTTAGGCTGCTGGGATAGTCCAATGCGGACATCCTCTTTAACCCTCATTAATTGAGCAGACATCATTTTTATTACTGTACAATCTATAATTTATTTGTCTCCTACATTAGTTACATTATAGACATAAAAGATAAATGGTAATCTTGTTAGTCCGTCTATACTATACAGCGCCTGTATTGTGTCCAGCAATAATAAGAGTCATCTCTAAATTAGTATATATATTGAAATTATTTTTCTGCTTTCCTTGAAGTGAGATATATCTGTTAATTATTGTCATTTGGAGTCACTTATTGATGCCAATTTCCTTTACTCCGATTCTCCAATATGTTTTTGTTTTTGTAACACGACATAGCGCGCAGTCAGCAAAGTCATGCACTATTTTAGCTAAGCCCAAATAATTAGGTCTGTGCTAACAAGTCGTTGAGGGGAACAGGTCTTTAAGAATGGTGGTCAATCAGCGTCATTACTAAAGTAACCTGGAAACAGGGTGGTCAATAGGATTTAAATGAGTAATTGGTCATTAGACAGATGAATTTTTCCTGTGTTTAGTGCTCTTCATATTATCATGGAGTCTGCTAACCTTGTAAAGGGGGTGTTACACGCAGCGATATCGCTAGCGATATCGCTGGTGAAAGCACCCGCCCAAGTCATTTGTGAGTCACGGGCAAATCGCTGCCCGTGGCGCACAAAATCGTTGGGACCCATCACACATACTTACCTGCCTAGCGACGACGCTGTTGCCAGCGAAACGACTCCTTTCTAAGGGGGCGGGTCGTGCGGTGTCACAGCAGCATCACTAAGCGGCCGCCCAATTGAAGCGGAGGGGCGGAGATGAGCGGTACGTAACATCCCGCCCACATCCTTCCTTCCTCATTGCCGGCGGCCGCAGGTAAGCTGCAGTTCGTCATTCCTGGGGTGTCACACGTAGCGATATGTGCTGCCTCGGGAACGGCGAACAATCTGCGTGCTCAACAATCACCGATTTTTTTAAAAAGGAACGATGGACAATAAGGTGAGTATTTTCCATCGTTAACGCTCATTCCTTGCTGTCACACACAACGACGTCGCTAACGATGCCGGATGTGCGTCACGGAATCCGTGACCCCGGTGATATATCGTTAGATATGTCCTTGCGTGTAACGGGGCCTTTACTTTGGTAGAGAAGTGATATTATAAATTGACTCAGAATAGGACATAAAACTAGAAAATAGTAAAAAGCAATACAACAATTAAAATACTTTATGTGTTTTTCATAACAACAGGAGATTCTTATTATTTTGCTTATAGGCGTTGACACTACTACAAGATAGACTTTCCATAATAACTATAAAACCGATACCACCCAGAATGCTGAAATGCTGCAGCTGATCAGCAGTCACTGATTAGCTGCCACAGTCACATGACATTATAATGTCACATGGCACTGCAATTGGAGGAACAGCGCCAGTCCAAGAGGATAGTACAAATAAGTGAAATAAATATTGAACACATAATCAATTTTCTAAGTAATTATATTTTCAAAGGTGCTATTGATATGAAATTCTTACCAGATGTTGGTAACAAGCCATCCAGTCCACGGATTAAGTAGTGATGGGTGGACCCGAACTGTAAAAGTCTGGATCCGTGCGGTTTCAAAAGTATCCAGGTGCCGGACTCAGGCCCAGAGTGCTCCTGGTCTGTCACTCGGAGAATACAAAAAATAAAGGAAAAATAAAGAAACATAATAAAGAATGCAGTGCTATACTTACCGAGCCTCCGGTGCGGCTGTAACTGCTCCCGCAGCCACCCATTTACTTTCAGGCATTAGGCTCCTGTATATGCACTGCTTTCCCCGCCCACCGGTGTCTGTGATTGGTTACAGTCAGACGGACCTCCACACAGAGTGACAGCCTGTCTGACGCTTCAAGTCAGCTGGAGAGACCCATGGTTATTGGGAGTTCCCGGCATAAAAATAGCAGCCTGCAGCCACCCAGGATTGCCACATCCATTAAATGCAACAATCCCAGCATTTTACCCGGCTCTTCCTGATTGCCCTGGTGTGGTGGCAATCATGGTAATAAGGGGTTAATCACATCCCTCAATTGCCAGTAAGCACTATGTTAGAAATGGCAGGCGTCTATGAGACCCTCAATTACTAATCTGTAAGTGAAAGTAAATATACACTACCACAGAAAAAAATCCTTTATTTAAAATAAAAGACAAAAAAACGCCCTCTTTCACTACTTTATTAACCACAAAAACACCCCTGCAGGTCTAACGTAATCCCCACGAAGTCCTACAATGATTCCAGCTCTGCTACATTACGGAGTTCACAGCGCGTGATCATGGAACATGACTGCCCACTGTGAGGTTCAGGCAGAGACTTAGCCATGATCAGCGGGTCGTCACTCAGGTTAGTTGTGGTCACAGCTGGAAGTTTCCACAGTGGTCCTCCACCTGCAATCACAGGTAACCTGACCCCAGGGGACCTCAATGAAGTCACACTGAGTTCACAGACCTCCATCTCCTGGCAGAAATCTGCATTTTTTTGCCAAGAGATGCAGATTTGGTCCTGAAATTTTTACATCATTTCTGCACCCAATCTACACCTCTGGCAAAAAACACATCACTACCGCATCCAGTATGATGCGGTAGTGATGTGTTTTGCCAGGAGGTGTAGGAATATGATGTAAAATTTTCAGTACCAAATCTGCATCTCTTGGTAAAATTGGCAAAAAAATGCACAAAAACAGTTTTGATGCAGTTTTATTCCAGGAGGTGCAAAATGGTGCTGAAATGTTTGCACCAGATATCAGCACCAAATGTGCACCTCCTGGCAGAAAACTGCATCCAAACGGTGTAAAAGCCGATTTTTGTGCATTTTTTTGCCAATAGATTCCCTAACTGTCAGACTTTATCATGGCTGGGTATCAAAATTTGGGAGGACTGCCACCAGGTTTTTAAATTATTTATTTAAATCATTTTTTTTAAAAAGCCGCATGCGGTTCCTCTTATTTTGATACACAGCCAAGAAAAGCGCACCGCTGGGGGCTGCATCCTGTAGCTTGGGCTTTATCTGTGCTGGGTATCATAATATGGGGGGACCTTACGCCAATTGTTTTATTTATTTATCTTTACTATACGATAGACGCACATAGTGCCTGTGATTAGAAGCAGTCAGACGCTGTCACTCAGGGTAAGGGCATGTCTGACTGCAACCAATCACAGACACCGGTGGGTGGGGAAGCAGTGCATATGTTTAAGCCTAATGTGCGGCCCTGGAAATTAATGTGTGATGCCCTGGCCTATCAGGTCGTCACAGGGTGCCGAACAATCTGCCCTTCTGCATGGTACCCGCTCCTCCTTGGTTACGGGTCTTGTCAATTTGGTATTGCTACCAACGGGTATACCTAAATCCTGAGGAACGCTCTGCACCACACCCACCAAACACCCATTGGGCAGCCTGAGGGGAATAGGGCCACCCAGATGGAGGGATGGAAGAGGGAGGGCAGAGATGTTAGTTGAGTAGTAGTTGAGTAGTGAGACAGCGGTGACAGGACAGGTCACACTGTGGAGCTGGGCTCCTGTACCCATCCCAGGTGCCAGACGTTGGCCTGGCCAGAAGGAGTTGGAACCCCGATAGGAGGGGGTAGTGACAGGGGGCACGGTGCTGCTACAGAGAGCAGGCCGGCTGCTTTGTGCTACAACCGGGATGGGGCCAGGGCACGACAGGGTACGCGGACCCTAGGCTGGGAAGACGCTTGACGCAGCCCAGTAATTCACCCGACGGGAACGGAGTCTTCAAGAACCGTTCCCAACCCGCTTCAGAATCGGGGTACTAGCGCAATGAGGGAGATAGGACTTCCCACAACCGTCCAGAAAATCCCAAGCGTGAACCCTGAGAGCAAGCTCACCCTGCTAGCCATGCAGGTGAGTGGGACCCGAGTAGTCTTAGGCGAAAGGGATCCATACGAAGGACACACAGTGCCAAGGGACAAGGCTTCAGACCAACGAGCAACACCAAAGGGGCACGAACCCAGCGTGCTCGACCAACAGAGATGAAGCATTCAAGAGTTTGGTTTACCTGGTGTCAGCGTCAGTGACTTTGGACTGTGTGAGTACCCGATATCCCTTCACTCCCGACGGGTTCCCCACTCCATCCACCACCGAGTCCCGGGATACCACTCCCCCTGCTCACGGAGGGGTTAACATCTCGAGCTGCCACACCATTGTTCCCGGGCTCCCCCCCCTAAAAACGGCAGCGGTGATCCCTCACGTTACCACACACCGTGGGTGGCGTCACGAACATTATCCCATTCACCACCCAAAACACATTTTCCCCGTTTTTATTTCCGGGTAGCCGCACAACCCCGCCTCGGATCCGGAGACCCCTCGAGCCACTGCGGATCCAGGTCCGAGCAGCCTGGCGGCTGTCGCGGGGGCGGCACAAATGGGCGTCTGCGGGAGCAGTTACAGCTGTTCCGGAGCCTCGGTAAGTATAGCCCACCTTCTCATATTCCCCTATCCCTTCTGCAATCATTTTTATTCATCGGATTCTGGTCCCCATAGACTTATATGGGGACCGGCATCCAGAATCAATTCTGGACTAATTTTTGTTTTTAAAGTCCGGTTAGTCCCACCGATCCTGGATATCTGTGTGTTTGCCCATCACTACTCTTAAGTACTTTGACATTTAAAATAGGATATGTAACATAATGTGTGATTCTAGAAGATCTGCATAGAAGAGCCAGAAAAATCGTATGTAGTAAAAAAATGTTTATTATGGAAAAATACCCATGGTACAGCAAACATCATGAAACATGCACAAGAAAATACATAAAACATTCTAGGATTCTAGTGCAGGGAACAAATCTGCAGCAGTGCGGCGATACACGTGGGGCACTAGAGCCCTTGCATTCCCATAGGTTTTACCCACCATGTGTGGTTTTGTGTGCTCAATAGATTGGGGCACATGTGTTTAGGTACTATCAGGCACTTTCTATTGTGACTATTTCCACTAACTCTCTGCTACATTAGACTGGTATACTGCAATTGCACAGTCCATGCTATGTTCATAGCAGCAATTACGGTGTGATCTATGGGGCACCTTTTATTGGGAAGATCTTTATTTGTTATACTGTATTGGGCTGATATATTGTATTAGTACAATTCAGAATTTGTCTAAACAGTGTCTGTAATTATATTGCATTGGTGCAGCCCACTCTAGGGTTCAACAGCAATTATAGTGTAGTTAATATTGTATGTTCCATCTCTCCTTGTGTGAGGATTTCTTATCTATCCAAGTATATCCCCTGCTATGTGGGATGCTATGATATATTGGGTCTTGTATGTTTGTATGTGTATGTATGTTTTTAATTGGTTTTAATGTTGTGTACAATAAAGGTCATATTTTTTTACATGTAACTATATCAGGAGTGCTTTCTGACATAAATGTATGGTGCCCCTGAGACTTCAGTCGCCACAGGGTATTGCATCTCACTTAAGGTGCAATACTTATCCTGGGTAAGGAAGAGGTTAATTGCTGGTGTTTCTCACATTCACAAACCACACACAGTCAGGTGCTTTCCCACTGGGATTGGCCTAGGGTTGACAGGGGGGTGGCCATCACGAGGCATGGGACTTTCCCGGTCACTAAGACAACCACCTGGGGGTGGGCACCACTTGGGTAAAAGGAATGAGCATCTTCACACTTAGTGAGTTTTACCCCGGGCACAGTTTGGGGTAAGGAGCACAGTCAGGACCTCAGTCCAGGCATTTTCTTCCTCACACTTTTGGAGCACTGCAAGACCCGTGGCTTGGAGCAGGTAGCTCAGATCGGGCTCTACACAGCTACAGGGGATTTCAGGGTCTGTGGAGAGAGCAGGAAACACCTGCAGTCCATTTCACATTCCATCCACGGGATTGGAGGGACCCCGGCCAGAAAGGACACACAGTGGGAACACCGGCGGTGACCTCTAATTATCTGGGATCGGCTGGGACCCATCATGGCAGAGATCGCCACTACAAGGGTGACAACCAGACTGTGAGTAAAAGACCTTGAATCACTGTGTCAGCCCATCATTGCCGGCGCCCCACGCTCTGGCACCAACGGCCACTACCACCCCCTCATCATCCTCCCTGGGGCCTAGCTCTACCTGTGGAGAGTTGAACCATCCCGGCTGTGACACCATCCGCCCCAGAGGACAACATCCACAGCGGCGGCTAATCCCTGGCCGCACACCACAGGTGGCGTGACGAGACAACTACTACTCCCAACATCCTCAACCCCTCCATCCTTCTCCACTTTCCCTTTCATGGACACCTCGGAGTCACAAAGCCGGGCAGGGTTACCCGTGACATCCCCTGACCCTCACCGGCCTGGTGATGAGTATTCCCAAGACATCGTGGGGTGCTCCATATGCAGTGTATTTTGCTCCCTTTACAGTAACCTCATCTACAGTAAAGCACGCTTGAGATATGCTGTTCATTGACTCCTAAAATTGTTTACCCAAATGCAGGGACTCCTCTGGGCAATGTGAGGAGACCTTCTTCTGATTGACATTGAAACAACTTGCTTTAACACCAGCACAACGCTCCTTTCGTCTCACATCTGGTGGGGTGCCCAATAAGTCTTGAAGGAGTATCCCTGCAGCAGTTTGATGATCTAGTTTGCTACCTGTAAACATCATTGGTTTATGAGGGGAAATGGTGCTTGCGTAACTGGAGTCTCTCAGCGGCAATAACGACCTTGTTTTCTTCCTTCCTGCTATTATGCATTTTGTAATCCACAGGTTTTCAACTTGTACCAAAATAATCTAGGGAAGTTATTGAAGTTTTTAGATCTAAAAAGATACATCCAGGTCTTCTGGTAAATCTTTTTACGGGCATTCCAGGCTCAATGGCCGCAGAGCTTCAGAAGAGCGTGTCCATCTCTCTGCACCTTCAGATAAGACCACCCCCCCAACTATTTTTTTTAAATATTACTTTGATGTTTTTTTGTCAGCTTTGGAGTGTTGCTTTAAACCCAATTCCACTTCACCAGGTCCTATACTTACCCTCCAGCAGCTTCACTTTTTACCAATGCCGCTCTGACACCAATACAGTATTACTTATTATTAAGTTATTAAAAAAAGTAAAATGAACATTTAAAAAATACAGAAACCTTTTAAAAAGAGAAGTGACTAGGATAACTGAAATTCAGCTACTTTAACCTAAAATCCTCCAGGTCCTCAAACTAATCTACAGAAGGTTGTTCTCGGAGTATGCACCACATCAGTAGGTCTGTGCACTAAAGTCTGGAATTTTTTGCAATAAAGCTCTGGAATCAGGTTATACTATTGGATTAAGCCCAATTGGATCAAGTCCAATTGGCACTATCAAACATGATTGCTATAATATGTTTTAGGACAAAACAAGACAAACTAAACTCAAATAAAATCAGTAGGACATTTCTTCCAACCAGTGTAAAAGATAGAGGTCTTGATTAAAGCATTACTCCAGCATTTTTTTTTATTATTTCACTGCTGGACTGGAACTTTAAAAATAAGTCCCCTGCCCCCTGTCTTATACTCTCTTGCCATCGTCTTCTTTTTCCAGAATTTTTCCCATAGGTGTCCAGCATATTTTGACTGCAGGCAGCTTCTGTGTTTCATGGATGTCACAAATGAAAAAAAGTCTATAAGAGCCTTGTTGTGGCCTTGTTCTGGTTCTCATAGACTTGCATTCAAAGCTTGGACGTAAATTCTGACTTCCAGCCAGTCAGAAGTTACGGTCACAAGGTGGCGTCCCGGGACCTGAGCAATGCTGAAAAAAGGTGAAAATGCCGGAGAGTGAGTGCAAGATCTGGGGTAGAGGACTTGAGTTTAAAGCACCACTCCAACGCTGAAAGAAAGCCTGCTGGAGTGGTGCTTTAAATATCATCCAATACTTTAAGTTTGTTCACACTTAGTTATTTTTGGGGGGGGTCATGTTTTTCTTGCTTTGATAGTTTTTACAGCAAACCAGTAAAAAATAGGAAACATGTAGGAACTCTTTGTAATTGAAAAAAATAGTAATTGAAAAAATAAATTAAGAAAAGTGCCTGAATCAGTAGAAGTAAAGAAAATAAAGTCTAATGAATCATAGCAGATCAAAACTAACCCATCATATCCATCATGAATCTTTGGAACATCGACGGTGTGAACAGAGGCTTTACATATGCTTCCAGTTAGCTTCTTGTTGAAGTATCTGCCGGAAGATCAGTTGACATAGCCAATTAATTGAAGTCCCCCTGATGCCAGAGTGCATGAATCTCCCATGTAGGACAATGCTGCAATTCATAACTGCAAGTTTTTCCTCAGTCCTAATCGGAATGAGAAAAAGTCGTAGCATGCTGCCATTGTCTGAGAGTCTCTCATCATTCGCACCCATACAAGTCTATGGGTGCAAGTGAAACATTGGACTGCACTTGGATGACACCAGAGTGCAGTGTGATAATCACATCAGCTGACAATGGAGGAGATGGGGATATTAATCCCTTCCTCTCCCCGGCAGCTATGATCCGATCGCAGGATCGTATCACAGTTGCATGACACTCGGTTCACACTCGCAGCACAGCGGGAGCCAAGGGTCATTAGCATATCGCATCCGATGCACTGTCATCCGATGCACTACGTTAGTGTGACTCCAGCCTTAGGGGAACATTATTGCTACAGCAGCTTCACATGCACTTGTGGCGCCCCTGACCTGGTCAGGCACCACTGAGTACTGCACCCATGCTGGGGACAGTACAATACAGGTAATCCAGAAGGCTGACCGAGGTGTGACTACACAGGCGCATAGTGATCAGGTCTCACACATGTACCTATGAGAGGACCCCTGGGGATCCCAGGAGGGGGAAAAGCCTTCACCTCCACTGGAATAGTGGAGGGGGCCAAAAGCCTCCATCTCCTCTCAAGGGGTGTGGTAAGAGAGTCTGGTTGCTAGGTGGCGTAGGCAGGCACAAAAGGGAAAAGAGAGGGAGGAGTAAAGAGTCTGCAGCAGAGTGTGGAGGAGTGAGGAGCAGGAAAGTGAGGCTCTGACAGGAGCAGCAGTGAAGGTCCCAGATGTGAGCCGGTTCAGAGCAGAGTCCAGGGAGCTCCGAGGAGAGCTGACCCCTTCCCCTGGGCTGCTGTAGTCTGACAGCGTCCACGCAGTGGCTACCGACGGGGGAGAACGGTCACCTAGGAGTGCTACCCGAAACCCATCTCCAGCTAGAGAGAGAGCACAGAGTGGGAAGTAAGGAGACTGCTAGGGAGAACCAGGCCCAAACGGGCGGCAGATCCCGGAGCGGGGATAGATCCACCTTTCCCTGCTAAACCTGCCGGTGTGGGGCCCTCAAAGCCCACACCACAACAACTAAAAGCCGCAGCCACGTAGCCACAGTTAGGGCCCACAGTTCACAGGAGGCAAGAAGCTGGAGTGATCTGGCCCAGGCAACAAGCACACGGCAAACGAAGGGGAGTGAGGCTTCAGCAACTTCCCCGGGTGACCCCCATAGGGACTAAAAGTCGGGGTTACCCCAAACCACCAAGGGCTAAGGAAGGCGAGTTGGTAGTCACCATCAGAAGTCAGCCTGAAGGATACCTGGTTCCCGCCTGGTTCATCCCAGCTACGCCCGGGTTACTCACCCTGCCACCTGAAGTGAGTAAAAACCCTGAAAGACATTCTGCCTGTGTGGAGTTATTCTGCGCCTTGTGGTTCTACGCACCTACACAGGGCCCTGGGGCTTGCCTCACTCTCAGGAGGCTATTCCAACTAACTGCACTCACCATCAGCCCCAGGCGTCCCTCAACCTGCAGTGGCGGTCCCTACTGGCCGCAATACTGAGAGTGGCGTCACGACAAGAAGAAGATCTCCTACCTGTGACCAGATCCAGCTGAGTGGAGTCCCTGAAGGTAATGCACCGACACAACACCTGTGGGGCTTCACATCTGGCGTCACGAACAGGATAAGGACTAGACCTGTCCAGACAGGTGACCATGTGCCTGGGCGGTCCGCTTGAAAAATTGGAAGCGCCGCCATATTGCCACCATGAAAAGCGCGCTGAAAAACAACAGCAGCCCGCGCTGGGAGAAGTTACCGCCCACGAAGAGGTGTGGCTACCCAGAGATCCCCTGCAGAGTTCTGACCTCGCAAGTGAAGAGAGCGGGAGCGTCCAGAGACGTCGGGACAGAAAGGGAGCCAGAAGCCTGCTGCTGGGAGAGGAGCTGCTGAAAGAGGCAGAGCGGAAACTGAACAGCTTGTTACTAGAGGCAACGACGAGTCCACTGCTGGGAAATCGTACAGAAGAGGGCGCAGAAGAAATGGCGTCTGACCGCAGAAACCCAGAACCGGGCTCCGCTGCCTGGTGGTATCGGGAGCTGGCCCAGTTCTGCGACTGACTGGAGACCCGGGTCGTGGAGCAGATCAGAGAAGAACGCATGGAACTTCTGGAGATGGCTGCCGCGGTTCAGGCCTATGAGGGAAGAGCCGCGCGCCGAGTGCCAGATCGGGCGGTGACGACTCAGACCCCGATGCTGCTACCGATGGGTGAGTCCAGTGATGCCCCTGCCGGCGCGAGTGCCCCGACCCCTGCTGCCACGCCCGCGGTCCCTGAAGAGGCGCCCGGCGCGGCGACGCTGAGCCAGGCCGCAGCCACGCCAGGTGCAGCCCGCCAAGCTCAGGCCGCCGCAGCGATGCCCTGCTCGGCCCACCAAGACCCGGTCCCTGCAGCGATGCCCTGCCCGGCCCGCAGAGAACCGGCTGCCACCGCGACCCTCATCCATGCCGCGGGTGTGACACTGACCCAGGCCGCCGCCATGCTAGGCCCGGCCCGCCGAGACCCTACCGCAGCCGCAACGCTCGTCCGCGCCGCAAGTGAGGTGCTGAACCAGGCCGCAGCCCCGTCAGGTGCGGCCCGCCAAGCTCCGATCGAGGCAGCGACGCCCAGCCCAGCCTGCAAAGACCCCATCGCAGCTGCGACGCCGATCCAAGCTGCGCCAGAAACGCCCATCCAGGCCGCCGCCATGCCAGGCGCGGCCCGCCAAGACCAGGCCGCCGCCATGCCAGGCGCGGCCCGCCAAGACCAGGCCGCCGCCATGCCAGGCGCGGCCCGCCAAGACCAGGCCGCCGCCATGCCAGGCGCGGCCCGCCAAGACCAGGCCGCCGCCATGTCAGGCGCGGCCCGCCAAGACAAGATTGCATCACCATTTACCCCGGCCTGCAAGGCCAGAGCAGACACCGCTCCCCAGTCCAAAGAGGTCCCTGCTGGAAAGCCCACGCTGGGGGAGGACCCCGCATACTGGCAGCTGAAGGCTGACATGGAGGCCAAGTTTCCACAATGGTTGGTGGACCAGTACATACTCCCTCCGCATACCCCCAAGACGACTCCTGCAGCAATCATGCCAAAGAGATCCCTGCCTGGGCCTGCTGAAGAAAGCCCATCCCCAGCACTGCCACCGAAGGAGTGCTCAGAAGAACTAAGGGGGAGAGGAGGCCAGGAGGCTGAGGAGCTGACCCCGGAGATACCAGCAGTGGATCCATGCCCAGAGCCGGAGATGTTGCCATATTCTCGCTGGGATGAAGAGGAAGATTTATCCAGCAACCTCACCTGGGAGCCTGCCAGCAGTGAAGCAGCCACCCAGCAGAATCAAGCCCGCAAGACACGGCGCCGTAGTAGAACCCAGTCTTTCCCTGCACCGCCATCCCCAGAGCAAAGAGAAGTCACGGCCAGAGACCTACAAGAAAAACGGTTCCTGAGAAGAGCCAAAGCACAGGTCAGAGGACCCCTTTGTAGAGGAATTGTGGAAGACTTTAGCCTGAAGTCAGGATACGGATTCATCGTTGCACCTGGTATCAAAGAAGGCATTTTTGTCAATAGGAGAGATGTGAGAGCTCATTTGCCCAGAGGACACCCTGGCAGAAACTTAAAGATGGGAGACTCCGTACAATTTACCATGCATCAAGGAGAAAGAGGGTGGTATGCGCTCGATGTAGTACCATGTACCAGCAAACCCCACAGCCATCCCATGTTACAAGATAAAGAAACAGATACAGAGAAAGAAACAGATACAGAAGATACAGAGGAAAGAAAAGAAAAGGAACCCATTGATGACCAAGATGAAGAAAGAGATCAAGGAAGCAACAGGTGCCGCAGCCCTACAGGCCCAAGCCCTGGTGAGGAGGAATCCATGTAAATAACATAAGAAATACAGCAAGTTACCAGTTTTGAAAGTTTGCAACGTTTTACAAGTTTAAGTATGTGCCCACATAAACTAATGTGAGAAATGAACCTTAAGGCTATGAACTGGCTATAGCCACAAACTCTCGCAGTGTAAATGGTTACACCAGAGGGCACCACCACCACCAGAGTCAGCCTGTTTAGGGGCTTGGCTCGTCTGCAACCAGGGAGCACGTCCGTATATAGGGCCTTGGCTTACCTGCAACCAGAGAGCATGCCTGTTTATGGGGCCTGGCTCTCCACCACAAAGAGGGTACCTGGTCAGCACCAACTGTGAAGGCCGCCTCTGGATCCTGCCAGAAGTGGCTGAAGGCGCGGCTTCACCAGGCCAGGTATACCCTGAAGACCACCAGCCCATGCAAGCCGCCTCTACATCCTGCCAGAAGTGGCTGAAGGCGCGGCCAACGTGAGAGGGTTTCGGGTGGGTTAACGGACTTGTGGGTGGAGGGTGGTGATGTATGGTACCTGGTGCTTTTAAATGTTTTACATGTTTTAATGTTTTATGCATTTTAAAATGTTGTCTTGCAGCCCGAGGATGTGCTGGTGATAACTAAGGGGGAATGTGGCGCCCCTGACCTGGTCAGGCACCACTGAGTACTGCACCCATGCTGGGGACAGTACAATACAGGTAATCCAGAAGGCTGACCGAGGTGTGACTACACAGGCGCATAGTGATCAGGTCTCACACATGTACCTATGAGAGGACCCCTGGGGATCCCAGGAGGGGGAAAAGCCTTCACCTCCACTGGAATAGTGGAGGGGGCCAAAAGCCTCCATCTCCTCTCAAGGGGTGTGGTAAGAGAGTCTGGTTGCTAGGTGGCGTAGGCAGGCACAAAAGGGAAAAGAGAGGGAGGAGTAAAGAGTCTGCAGCAGAGTGTGGAGGAGTGAGGAGCAGGAAAGTGAGGCTCTGACAGGAGCAGCAGTGAAGGTCCCAGATGTGAGCCGGTTCAGAGCAGAGTCCAGGGAGCTCCGAGGAGAGCTGACCCCTTCCCCCTGGGCTGCTGTAGTCTGACAGCGTCCGCGCAGTGGCTACCGACGGGGGAGAATGGTCACCTAGGAGTGCTACCCGAAACCCATCTCCAGCTAGAGAGAGAGCACAGAGTGGGAAGTAAGGAGACTGCTAGGGAGAACCAGGCCCAAACGGGCGGCAGATCCCGGAGCGGGGATAGATCCACCTTTCCCTGCTAAACCTGCCGGTGTGGGGCCCTCAAAGCCCACACCACAACAACTAAAAGCCGCAGCCACGTAGCCACAGTTAGGGCCCACAGTTCACAGGAGGCAAGAAGCTGGAGTGATCTGGCCCAGGCAACAAGCACACGGCAAACGAAGGGGAGTGAGGCTTCAGCAACTTCCCCGGGTGACCCCCATAGGGACTAAAAGTCGGGGTTACCCCAAACCACCAAGGGCTAAGGAAGGCGAGTTGGTAGTCACCATCAGAAGTCAGCCTGAAGGATACCTGGTTCCCGCCTGGTTCATCCCAGCTACGCCCGGGTTACTCACCCTGCCACCTGAAGTGAGTAAAAACCCTGAAAGACATTCTGCCTGTGTGGAGTTATTCTGCGCCTTGTGGTTCTACGCACCTACACAGGGCCCTGGGGCTTGCCTCACTCTCAGGAGGCTATTCCAACTAACTGCACTCACCATCAGCCCCAGGCGTCCCTCAACCTGCAGTGGCGGTCCCTACTGGCCGCAATACTGAGAGTGGCGTCACGACAAGAAGAAGATCTCCTACCTGTGACCAGATCCAGCTGAGTGGAGTCCCTGAAGGTAATGCACCGACACAACACCTGTGGGGCTTCACACACTCACCTGCCCTGCAACGTCGCTCTGGCCGGCGAACCGCCTCCTTATTAAGGGGGCGGGTCGAGCGGCGTCATAGCGACGCCACACAGCAGGCGGCCATTAGAAGCGGAGGGGCGGAGATGAGCGGGACGTAAACATGCCGCCCACCTCCTTCCTTCTGCATAGCTGGCCGGGACGCAGGTAGGAGATGTTCCTCACTCCTGCGGCTTCACACACAGCGATGTGTGCTACCGCAGGAACGAGGAACAACATCGTAACATCGGTCTTTCCCAATTCATGGGAATGATCGACGCTGCACCGATGATACGATTACGACGCTTTTGCGCTCATTAATCGTATCAAAAAGGATTTACACATTACGATATCGACTGCGACGCCGGATGTGCGTCACTTTCGATTTGACCCCACCGACATCGCACCTGCGATGTCGTAGTGTGCAAAGTGCCCCTTACCTTCAGACTCAATCATCAGTTTTTCAATAATTTTAGATCTTTTTGCAATTGTGAAGAGATGGTAGGTAACAGGTAAAAAGTGTTATAGATTTTCTAACACATTTTATAAAAAGAAATTCACTCAAAATATATACCTTAATCATTAATTTCATAACTGTTCTCCTTGTCTCCAGGCAGGTGATCCAACATTCAGATATTCCTTTATTTTTACCATCTTGGTCATAAAATATGAATCACAAGTATTATTTGGTTGAAAGTAATTTTGCATTTCAAACGGCATTGACGAGAATATTCAAAGAAAATAATTGTCTCAAAAGACTATACACATGTGTCTCATTTCCAGGAATAAAGATGTAATTAATTGAGCTAAGAAGGTGGATACCCAGGTCACCAGTGACGTGAAACTACAAAGGTTCACTTTGGACGTCAGTAAACGAGTTCTAAGACAGCATTGAAGCCGCTGGTCAATGAGCTGTGCAGAGCGCTCAATCACAGCCCCGTTCTTTCTGCTGATGGTAACTTCATACTGTTTGTGTAATTGAATTAAAAGAGCTATTTAACGTAAAAACTGGAATAGAATTATGAGTCTTTCAACTATAATTATCATTTACAGTCTATAGAAAATGAGGTATATATTATATGAGGAGCATATATTACATATACAGGATAAATAGTAAGCCAGTAAACTGCTGCAATTATGTCATTGAATGCTGCTTGCCATAATTTCCTTTGCTTTCTAAGTCATCTCTACGATGCAGTAGTGTTAACCTCTGTTCCTCTACATGCTTTCTTGGGACTCCCTCTATTTACCAGAGTAGAAAGGTGCTGAAAAGCCACTCTGTAACAGGAGGAAGAGCGGATGGTAAGGGGCCCTCGACTGTCCCTAAGACTGGTTACCCTGAGCTGTCCCTTATCCCGATGGTAGACTTAATGGTAGTCAGGGTTGTGACGACATGGACTCTCATGGGTTAAAGTTTCTTAACATTCAGCCAGACGTATTGTTCTACTGTGTGGTAACTCATGTTTGCTTAAATATTGTTTGGGACCAGACCCTTCGGAGCATTCATTGTAATGTAGTTGTGTATTGCTAATGTAATTACCTTAGTAGCCATTGTCTAGTCGGTGACTTCCAGACTACATGTATACCCTCAGTCTTTCTGTAGACATCATTTGGATGAACATTGTCCATGCAGCTTGAGATTCATCCAATGGGAGAGGCGATCTTGTCCAACCAATCGATGAAGACGCAGTGTATCCAAGTGGAAGGCTGTGGCTATAAAAGGGATTTCTTTAAGCCACCAGGTGGTTGTTGATGGATGCTGATGGATCCAGTCTAAGCTCTTAGGAGCTGACTAGAGGATCAGGATACCTTATGGCTTCAATCTAGGGGCTCCGTTTCTGGTTGGAGACCATATCCACAGTCTAGGGATTTCGACTCTGGCTGCCAGGATTGTATCATCATATCAGGATTACCTAAGGAGGACACTCAGTTTGGGACAGTTCAGTCACCTGCTACAGACTTTGCGGACCTCACACAGCTTCCTAAATCTGGCATTATTCCTTTCTCGGTAGGTGCCTGCCAAAAGCGGGGTGCTGCTGGATTGGAGTAAATAGCCCTGGGACCTCTGAGGCATGGACATGTTATGTGGCGTTAACTGTTTGGGGATGCCATAAAGTCTAATTATTGTGATTCCCTCACCCTGTGTTGTCTGAGTAGTGTTCCGCCCACGGTTAAGGAGGCCGGCGTTCAGTTGGGATGAGCCCTGAGCCACGCTGTCTTTCTAAAGGCGGCAGGTTTTAGTGGACGAGAGCACCCACTGAGCCACGTGTCTCGACAATTGGTGGCAGCAGTGGGATACTACTCAGCCTGGTTTACCCAGGAGAGCTGCAGCGGACTGGTGTTCTTGGACACCGTCCATGGCTCAACAACCAGGGAGGCACATAAGCATACCCAGCAGGCCATAGGGGAGGCATTCAGGTTTCGGACGCTGCCATGTCCAACCCCACCAGCTCAGCCATGGGACAAGGACCAGAGAAGAGTTACGACCGCAGCAGTAAATGGATGCTACAGGATCTGTGCCAGAGGCGAAAGATTATCTACTGGAACGCTGAGACTCGGTCGGACTTGATCCAGAAATTAGTCCGTTGGGATGTCCAGAATGATGCAGAGGACGATGAGGATCCCGCCGATATTGACCCAGAGGATTTAAACTATGAGCCACATCATGGATCTAGTGACAATCGGGAATCAACTTTGTCCAAAATGGCCCAAGCCACAGCGTTGTTGGATGCATTGGGGCCTAGATCCTCAAGAGAAGAGAGGGCTTGGGTTCTGGAATATGTTTATGGGATTCCAGCTGCCGTACTGCTAGCACCAGCCGCTCAAGAAGGATGGTCCCACTACCCAGCAGAAGCTGCACCAAAACAAAGGACTACAAACAGGGCCGGTGACTTGCCCAATCTATGGCGCTGTTATACATGTGGGCACCATGGACATATAGATAAAGATTGTCTCCAAAACCGAGGCCGCATGCTTGGAGCCCATCTGCCAGCTCAGCTGGTCAAGAGCCAGGGACTACGAGACACTTGTTCCTCCATTACCCTGGTAAGCCCAGTTATTGTTTCCCCAGAAGACCCTTTACCAGACTCCCAATTATCCATCTCCCTGGCTGAGGGTCAGTACTCAGACGTCCCTCTGCCATGTGTGCAGTTGGACCTAAGGACCGACCAGGGAGAGGTCGAGGTGGAGCTTGTGGATAGCCTCCCCACACCTGGTATTTTGGGGACCAACCAGGAAGTGATCGATGTGGGGATTGTGAACAGCCTCCCCATACCGGTCATTGTGGAGACTGACCAGAGCAAGGCTGATGTGGAGCGTATGAACAGCATCCCCACCCCTGGTATTTTGGGAACTAACCAGGAAGCGATCGATGTGGGACTTGTGAACAGTCTCCCTATACCTGTCATTGTGGAGACTGACCAAAGCAAGGCTGATGTGGAGCTTATGGACACCGTCCCCACACCAGTTACTTTGGGGTCTGACCAGGAAGAGGTCCATATGGAGTTTTTGGACAGCCTCCCCACACCTGTTGTTTCGGGGACTAGCCAGGAGGAAGTTGAAGTGGGGTTCATAGATGGCTCCACCAAGCCTGTTGTTTCGGTTACCACTCAGAGGGAAGTGAAAGTGGGGCTTGGGGATTACCTGCTCACACCAGTCATTTTGGAGAATGACCTAGGACAAGGACTATCCAGTCAGTTTGAAGCAGCCATCACCCACTTCCAAGCCAAGCAGGACCCTGATGTGGATCTTTCTAACATCTTTTCCAAGGATAATTCACATTCCCAGTCTCCAGCATCCACTTCTGAGCCAAGAACTGTGAGTAAGCCTAACCACACTGTGGCTATTGACTGGGGAAATATTGATAGTAAGAAATGTATGCAGGCCCAACTCATGGACCCCACCTTAGTGCTTGCTGGCAATATGGCTGCTCAACTTGGGGGAGGTAATCAGGGGGAGGTGTATAGATGCGAGCCTCTGTTACTGACCTCACCATTAAAAAGGACAATGCCGTCAAGAGGAGAAGGATGATCAGAAGCCTATCATGTCTGGCTAATATTAAGAAGGGGGAGGAATGTGACGACATGGACTCTCATGGGTTAAAGTTTCTTAACATTCAGCCAGATGTATTGTTCTACTGTGTGGTAACTCATGTTTGCTTAACTATTGTTTGGGACCGGACCCTTCGGAGCATTCATTGTAATGTAGTTGTGTATTTGTCACGCTCCCCGGGTCCTCGGCTCCCCTCCCCGGGTCCTCAGCTCCGCTCCCCGGCTCACCTGCCACGCTCCCCTCGTCCCAGCCTCCGGTGCCCGTCCTCCATAGGTCCTCTGGTCGCCGATCCCGGCGTCCGACATCTTCCCAGGCCCTGGCCGGCTCTCCTGCGTCCTCCTCGCAGCCTCCTTCCCTGGCTTCTGGCACCCGGGCCGCGCGCATGCGCATTAGGGCACGCGCGCGGTCACTGACCCTTTCTTAAAGGGCCAGCGTCCAGTAACAGGAAATGAGGTTAGTCAGGTTCAGGGTATAAAGGGGGTTCTTGTCCAAGGGGGCGGGGCCTGATCTTCGTGTTCCCTGAGCTAGGAGTCAGGTCTCCTGGTGTTTATGTGCCTGTACTCACCTATCTCTCTTTGTAGAGCCGTACCTGCCTCGCCATCCAGTCTGCCGTATCCCGAACCCCGCACGCTGTCCGTCTGCCATCCGACAGCACCTGCCATCTCGGATCCCTGCGGTGACCCGTCATCTTGCTCCAGAGGTTCCGGACTCCGCCTGATATCATCTCGGCCTCCGAACCTGAGCTACGTCACCAAGACTACCTTCTGTGACTCCGTGGTCCCAGGGACTCCTCCGCTGTCTTCACTTGCACGGACTATCCTGCTGCCCTTCAGTGCTTCAGCTTCCGGACTCCCTACCTCCATCTTAGAGTTCGGTCCAGTGGATCCACCTCCTGGGTCTGCCCGACCGCCCGGCCGTGACAGTAAGATCAGGCCATGGATCCCGCTGCTGCACTAATGGCCCTGCAAGAGGAACTCCAACGCCAGCGTGAAGTCCAGACCCGCATGCTGCAATTCATGACCTCCGTGGACACCCGCCTGTACACATTACAAGCATCAATGACGCCTGCGGCACCCAGGTCCCCCGCCAGGCAAGCCATGGCTCCCGTACCAGGGGCAGCTTCTTCAGATGCTTCCCGACTCCGTTTGGCGTCACCTCCTCGGTATGCTGGAGATCCCAAGACCTGCAGGGGCTTCATAAACCAATGTTCCCTTCACTTCACGCAGCTGCCACATCTGTTCGCCTCCGACCATGCCAAGGTCGCCTTTATAATGTCCCACCTAGAGGGCGAGGCGCTGGCGTGGATGAACCCCTTGTGGGAGAAGGAGGACCCCATGACCAAGGATCTTCAACAGTTCCTACAGGCCTTCCGCAGTACCTTTGACGAGCCAGGACGCGCCTCTGCCTCTGCTTCATCACTCCTCCGCCTACGTCAAGGGACACTGACGGTGGGTCAATACGCCATCCGTTTCCGCACTTTGGCTTCAGAACTCGGGTGGAATAATGAGGCCCTAACAGCCGCCTTCTGGGAAGGACTCTCGAGTCGCATCAAGGATGAGTTGGCGGGTCGGGACGTGCCCTCCACCCTAGATGCACTGATCGCCCTAGCAACTCGTGTGGACATACGTTTTCAGGAGCGCTCCAAAGAGCTATCTCGGGAGAGACGCCCGGTACGGCATTCTCCTCCTCCGCAGAAGTCCTCCGTTCCTCAGTCATCAACAGCTGGGATTCCCGTCCACGAGCCCATGCAGATCGACCGAGTGCGGCAGTCTGAACGACGTCGAGCAGAGCGGCTCGCCCAGGGCCTCTGCTTTTACTGTGGTGAGGACACCCACCTGCTACGCTCCTGTCCAGAGAGGCCGGGAAACTCCAAAGCCTAGGGTTGGTAGGAGAGGCCACCCTAGGTGCTGGGACCCTCTCTGACCCAGTTACATGGACAGTGCAAGTGACCACGGGAGAGACGCGGTTCACGGCTGATGCCTACCTCGATTCCGGGGCAGCAGGCAATTTCATCCAGCAGGCCACGGTGGACAAGTACCGGGTGCCTGTCATGCCACTCGACAAACCCCTAGTGATTGCCTCGGTGGATGGGAGGCCTCTCTCTGATACCATCTCCTTGATCACCAGGCCTGTCGAACTACGCATCGGTGCTCTTCACACCGAGAACATCGCTCTCTACGTTCTCCCACACATGTCCCACCAGATCCTGTTGGGACTCCCATGGTTGCGGACACATGAACCATCGGTTAGCTGGGGTACTGGCGAAGTCACACGTTGGGGCTCTTCGTGTCATGAGAGGTGCCTAAAGTCCATACCACCCCTCCGACGACCTCCAGTTCCTGAGACCCTAACGGGGCTGCCTTCGGCCTATTGGTCCTTTGCCGATGTCTTTGACAAAAAGGAATCCGAGGTACTGCCGCCACATCGTCCATACGATTGTGCCATTGACCTGCTTCCAGGGACAACCCCACCTAGAGGACGGATATATCCTTTATCTCCAGCCGAAACCAGGGCCATGTCAGATTACATCTCAGAGAGCCTAGCAAGAGGGTTCATTCGGAGATCCTCCTCTCCTGCTGGAGCAGGTTTCTTCTTTGTCAAGAAGAAAGAGGGAGACTTACGCCCATGCATAGACTACCGGGGTCTCAATCAAATCACCGTGAAAAACAAATATCCCCTGCCGCTCATTCCCGAATTATTTGACCGGCTTAGAGGAGCTCGTGTGTTCACCAAGCTGGATCTTCGGGGTGCTTACAATCTGGTACGCATCCGCTCTGGTGACGAATGGAAAACCGCGTTTAATACGCGCGATGGACATTATGAGTACTGCGTGATGCCCTTCGGTCTGTGTAACGCTCCTGCCGTCTTCCAAGAACTGGTGAACGACGTGTTTCGGGACCTTCTCTACATCTGTGTGGTTGTTTATCTAGATGACATCCTTGTCTTCTCTCCGGACCTCCAAACCCACAGAGAAAACGTACAGCTGGTCTTACAAAGACTGAGAGAGAATCGCCTGTACGCAAAGTATGAGAAGTGTGTCTTTGAGCAGTCTTCCCTCCCCTTTCTGGGGTACATCATCTCTGATACTGGACTGCAGATGGACCCCAAGAAGGTCTCCGCCATCATCAACTGGCCTCCGCCTTCTGGACTGAAGGCAATCCAACGCTTCCTGGGATTCGCCAACTACTACCGCCAGTTTATCCCGCACTTCTCTGCCTTGACCGCTCCTCTCTCCGCTTTGACCAAAAAGGAGGCTAATCCTAAGGACTGGTCACCTGCGGCAGACGCCGCATTTTGTTCTTTGAAGCGAGCATTCGCCTCCGCCCCTGTACTCCACCGACCGGAGTTAAACCGCCAGTTCACCTTGGAGGTGGATGCCTCCTCCTCAGGAGCCGGAGCAGTGCTCATGCAAAAATCCTCCTCCGGGAAGATGGTGACCTGCGGTTTCTTCTCTAAGAGCTTCTCAGCACCCGAACGTAATTACACCATCGGTGACCGAGAACTACTGGCGGTCAAACTGGCTCTGGAGGAGTGGCGCTACCTCCTGGAAGGAGCAGTGTACCCCGTGATTATCTACACGGACCACAAAAACCTGGAATACCTGCGGTCCGCTCAGCGACTGAACCCACGGCAAGCCAGGTGGTCCTTATTCTTTGCCAGGTTTGACTTCCAGCTCCACTTCCGACCAGCGGACAAGAATGTACGCGCTGATGCCTTGTCTAGGTCTCTCATGCCCATGGAACAGGAGGAAGAGACTATCCAGCCTATCATCTCTCCTAGCAAGATTGTTCCGGTGGCTCCTGTCACTCTGGCCCAGATACCACCTGGGAAGACCTATGTCTCGGAGACCGACAGGCTAACGGTCTTACACTGGGGTCATACCTCAAAAACAGCCGGCCATGCAGGCCAGAAGAGAACATGGGGTGCGATTGTACGCCATTACTGGTGGCCATCTCTTCGCACGGACGTCGCCGCCTTTGTCTCTGCCTGCTCCTCTTGTGCCAGAAACAAGACGCCCAAACACCTCCCACATGGCCGCCTTCTGCCTCTGCCGATACCTTCGATTCCGTGGCAACACATAGCAATGGACTTTATTACGGACTTGCCATTGTCATCCGGGCACACAGTCATATGGGTCGTGGTGGACCGGTTCTCAAAAATGGCCCATTTCGTTCCTATGGCTGGACTGCCCTCTGCTCAGGAACTCGCGGACGCTTTTATACAACACATCTTCCGCTTGCATGGCTTTCCATTACACATCGTATCAGACAGAGGAACTCAGTTCACCTCCCGCTTCTGGAGGGCTCTCTGTAACCATCTGGGAGTGACTCTGGACTTTTCATCTGCATACCATCCTCAGTCTAATGGCCAAGTAGAGAGGGTCAATCAAATCTTGACCTCATTTCTACGTCACTATGTTAACGCCCATCACGACGACTGGTCCGCTCTTCTACCTTGGGCTGAATTCTCCCACAACCACCACATCAGTGAGTCGTCCTCCAGCTCTCCCTTCCATGTTGTTTACGGACTTCAGCCTTCCATCCCATTGCCTGTATCCCCCTCTTCGGATGTCCCTGCTGCAGATACAGTAGCCCGTGACTTTGCCACCATTTGGGACTCTGTCAAGGTGTCTCTAGGACGTGCTTCCCTGCGGATGAAGAGACACGCAGACAAGAAACGCCTGGATCCTCCGTGTTTCTCTCCTGGAGACCTCGTCTGGCTTTCTTCCCAGTACGTCCGCCTGAAGATACCTTCATACAAGCTGGGTCCTCGCTACATTGGGCCGTTTAAAGTCCTCACCAGGATCAATGAGGTCTCCTACAAGCTGCAGCTCCCGGCCACGATGAGGATACCCAACTCGTTCCACGTCTCCCTGCTCAAGCCGGTGGTCCTTGGTCCCTTCTCCGCTGCTGCCAGTCCAGCTCCTCCACCTATTGCCGATGATGACATCTATGCGGTAAGGGATATCGTGGCCATGAAGACCGTACGAGGTCGGCAGTTCTTCCTGGTGGACTGGGCAGGGTATGGTCCTGAGGATAGGTCCTGGGAGCCCAGGGAGAACGTAGGCACTCCTCTTATCCGTGCCTTCATGTCCCGGTTGCGGGGAGGGGGGCGTGGGGGGGGGGTACTGTCACGCTCCCCGGGTCCTCGGCTCCCCTCCCCGGGTCCTCAGCTCCGCTCCCCGGCTCACCTGCCACGCTCCCCTCGTCCCAGCCTCCGGTGCCCGTCCTCCATAGGTCCTCTGGTCGCCGATCCCGGCGTCCGACATCTTCCCAGGCCCTGGCCGGCTCTCCTGCGTCCTCCTCGCAGCCTCCTTCCCTGGCTTCTGGCACCCGGGCCGCGCGCATGCGCATTAGGGCACGCGCGCGGTCACTGACCCTTTCTTAAAGGGCCAGCGTCCAGTAACAGGAAATGAGGTTAGTCAGGTTCAGGGTATAAAGGGGGTTCTTGTCCAAGGGGGCGGGGCCTGATCTTCGTGTTCCCTGAGCTAGGAGTCAGGTCTCCTGGTGTTTATGTGCCTGTACTCACCTATCTCTCTTTGTAGAGCCGTACCTGCCTCGCCATCCAGTCTGCCGTATCCCGAACCCCGCACGCTGTCCGTCTGCCATCCGACAGCACCTGCCATCTCGGATCCCTGCGGTGACCCGTCATCTTGCTCCAGAGGTTCCGGACTCCGCCTGATATCATCTCGGCCTCCGAACCTGAGCTACGTCACCAAGACTACCTTCTGTGACTCCGTGGTCCCAGGGACTCCTCCGCTGTCTTCACTTGCACGGACTATCCTGCTGCCCTTCAGTGCTTCAGCTTCCGGACTCCCTACCTCCATCTTAGAGTTCGGTCCAGTGGATCCACCTCCTGGGTCTGCCCGACCGCCCGGCCGTGACAGTATTGCTAATGTAATTACCTTAGTAGCCATTGTCTAGTCGGTGACTTCCAGACTACATGTATACCCTCAGTCTTTCTGTAGACATCATTTGGATGAACATTGTCCATGCAGCTTGAGATTCATCCAATGGGAGAGGCGATCTTGTCCAACCAATCGATGAGGACGCAGTGTATCCAAGTGGAAGGCTGTGGCTATAAAAGGGATTTCTTTAAGCCACCAGGTGATTGTTGATGGATGCTGATGGATCCAGTCTAAGCTCTTAGGAGCTGACTAGAGGATCAGGATACCTTATGGCTCCAATCTAGGGGCTCCGGTTCCGGTTGGAGACTATATCCACAGTCTAGGGATTTCGACTCCGGCTGCCAGGATTGTATCATCATACCAGGACTACCTAAGGAGGACACTCAGGTTGGGACAGTTCAGTCACCTGTTACAGACTTTGCGGACCTCACACAGCTTCCTAAATCTGGCATTATTCCTTTCTCGGTGGGTGCCCGCCAAAAGCGGGGTGCTGTTGGATTGGAGTAAATAGCCCTGGGACCTCTGAGGCATGGACATTCTAAATCCCTGGTGAGCCAGCGGAAGGGTGAGACTCTGTTGCCTGTTACATTTGTGTTTTGCTGGTTATGTGTTAAGTGCCGTTAATTGTTTGGGGATTCAATAAAGTCTAATTATTGTGATTCCCTCACCCTGTGTTGTCTGAGTAGTGTTACACCCACGGTTAAGGAGGCCGGCGTTCAGTTGGGATGAGCCCTGAGCCACGCTGTCTTTCTAAAGGTGGCGGGTTTTAGTGGACGAGAGCACCCACTGAGCCCCGTGTCTCCACAAGGGTCAAGCCTCCAATGTGGCCTTGTCTTCTGTCCTGGCCCTAATGACTATGTCCCCATCAACCAGGGGATTGACTTGGATGGAGCTCCCAAAAACCCCACCAACACAGAACAACAGACGGGAGTAAGCAAAAACGCTTACACACCTAAAACCTGCCCCAGGGGATAACCAAGGTGTATGGGTAAGGGTACAAAGAAAAGGAGGTAATAGAAACAACTTACGACAATCACATTATGAGGAAAATTCTCAATAAATGAGCCATTAAGGTGGACACAGAGGCAGCTGGAGTACCGGTGAGTCCGTGTCTGCACTACTCAGGAATATATCAAAAACAAGAGCAACTGAGCGTATATGTGCAAAATACAAATATTTTATTAAAGATCACATACAAGACATAACATCACAGTATAAAATCTACCAGGAAATTTAGGGGGACTACAAGATGCATAATGAGCCAGTGGGTAATGAGTAACTTCACAATCCCATTCACACCTCATCAATCACAAAAAGACTGGTGGATTGAAAAGGGAAATAAAGATGACCCAGAGCAAGGGTTTTGTTAAGAGGTGGAGATGGGGGGAATGAGACAATGTGTTTAAACATATATCATGATGGCCCACAAAAAATTGTATAGTGCATGTGCCCATGGTTGGACAAGGTCCCTATATAGCCATAGTTGTAATACAAAGGTCAATATCAAAGTGATAACAATATGGATAATGCAGGAGCAAAGGGTCAATAATTATTACCTAAAGTGCTGGTGCAGTAAAGGAGAACCAAGATCCAGTTAAACATCAGTACAAATCACTCATGGAGGAACGCAGGATCACCACCAATGCGTGTTTCATGAAGGTACTGTTGCTTTCTCAAGGAGAAGATTCCTCCTTGAGAAAGCAACGGTACCTTCGCGAAACGCGTGTTGGTGGTGATCCTGCATTCCTCCATGGGTGATTTGTACTGATGTTTGACTGGACCTTGGTTCTCCTTTACTGCACCAGCACTTTAGGTAATAATGTGCACATGCACTTTACAATTTTTTGTGGGCTTTCATGATATATGTTTAAACACATTGTCACTCTCCCCCCTCATCTCCACCTCTTAACAAAACACTTACTCTGGGTCATCTTTATTTTCCTATTTAATCCACCAGTCTTTTTGTGGATTGATGAGGGGTGAATGGGATTTTGAAGTTACTCATTACCCACTGGCTCATTATGCATCTAAATTTCCTGGTAGATTTTATACTGTGATGTTATGTCTTGTGTGTGATCTTTAATAAAATATTTGTATTTTGCACATATACTCTCAGTTTCTCTTGTTTTTGTTAGAACAATCACAGCAGATAGCAGCAGTAGTAACAACACGTCCTCTCTGCTCCCGGGCTAGCTACTAACTGAATAGAATAACTAGCAACAAGTCCAGGAAGCAGAGGGCTTAAATCCCGGCTGGAAGTTGATTAACTGATGCCAGCTGAGCCAGTCTGCTGCTGCACCAGAGGAAGCATTACCCCTTAACGAGCCTAAAAGAAAATACTATGTTTAAAGTGCATGGTCCAGATGGTAAGGTAAGAGCTAGCCCTGAGCCTGTCCCTATACATGTAACACTCTCCTCAACATTAAAATTGCAACAGCACAAAGGAAAAGCCATAGAATTCTGGAAATCACAGGATGATTAGAAATATTTCACACTGTACTATAGGATGTCCTAAACAGTACAGTGCTGTACCGTAGTACAGAGAAGATTCCTGCAACTACCTGAGAAGGTAGTTAGCAGGTAAACCACTAGAGGGTGGTAGAGTGGAGAAACCATATGAGCAGAGTATTCCCTAACAGAAGAAATAGTAGTCAAGCCCACCAGAGGGCAGTACAATAGTCAGGACGCTGGATGACAACATGAAGTTTCGTTAATACATAGGGGCAAAAAAAATGTAGTCAGGTGGAAGCAATAAGTCAGTAGCCGGGAAGTCAAGAGCACAGAAGCGGGAGGACCAGGAAGAAGACAGGAATGGAAACTAAGGTATGCAGACGAGAAACGAACAGGGAGACAGATGAGCAGGGAACTGAAGGGAGATAGCGGGAGAGACACTGACAGGACAAGAACAGAGAACAGAGGAGGTCAGCAACAGGTCAGGTGAACACGGAGGTCAGGAGGGGGCAGGGCAGACAACAGGTCACTCACGAGCAGAACGCAACAGAGCCGGAAATATCACTGGCAGAATTCCAGAGATGCAGTGCGATAATATAGCAGCTTGACTTCTGGAACGAAGCAGGAAGAATTAACCCCTAACGTGACCTATATCAGAGGGGGAAACTAGCAATGGCTTATGGTGGTGTCACACACAGCGACGACAACAACGACATCGCTGCTAAGTCGCCATTTTCTGTGACATAGCAACGACCTCAACAGCGACGTCGCTGTGTGTGACACATAACAACGATCAGACCCCTGCTGCGAGATCGCTGCTCGCTCTTGAATATTCCAGGTCATTTTTTGATGGCTGCTATCCCGCTGCGCCACATGCATCCTTGTGTTTGACACCGCAGCAGCGACGGTTGTGATGGCGCTGAAGGCAGTAACATAGGACTGAAGGCAGGACAAGGGCGTGTTTTTGCAGTGTATTTTACAACGCCCCCACGACTCCGATTGGTGGTCATAACAGCGTCCCGATTGGGTAACTTGCCGAAGGCATTACAGTGATTTCATTCTTTAAGTTCCATTCTTTGTTCCACATAGTAGAGTCTATGTCTGGTGTCGCTAGTGTGTCGTTCTTTGTGTCTTCCTTTGTTTGGCATGGTCACCCAATCAGGCGCCGCTGTAGCGATCACCAATCGGAACAGAGGGGCGTGAAAAGAGCCAACGTAAAACATGTCTAGGGGTAAACACCACGCCTCTATCAAGGTCTGAGTCGTCGCACAGCCGTCAAGGTCGCTATGATCGCTGCTCCGTCACTGTTGCTTAAAATTACATGTTTGACAATTAACTAGCGATCATGTAAGGTCGCTGTTACATCACAGGAAATGGTGACGTAACAGCGACGTCGTTGTCGCTGTCGTTGTGTGTGAACCCAGCATTAGCCACAGCTGAGCCAGGGGAAAATCATGACAAATGTTAATGATAATGATAAGCAAATGATAAAAAAAGGAATTTTTTTTAAAACTTCTCGATTTATTGAGTATCAAATATGAGCGCCATTTGCAGAAATGTACGAACTTATGCGCCTAGGCTGCTATCAATAAGGATGTTAAAGGGACCTTGTCATATTGTATAACACTAATAACCTGCAGATAAAGGGCTAATGTAAAAGTTTATAGCATTAGAATGGTGCGTTGCTGCAGTACTTAAATCATGGCACCAGGATGAAAATTATCTTTTTTTGCTCCCAGGGACCACCAGCTTTCAGTCTTTCAGTCGTAGAGGCATGTCGGTGCGGCTTCAGTCACGATCAGTACACAGTGAGCATCAGCGGTAAGCACGTCCCAACATTGACTGACAGCCAGCTCTGGAGTACATCAGTGTAGAGCCGGCTAGCAGTCACGCCGACACGTGCTTATGCTTACCACCAATGCTTACTGAGTACTGAGCAGTTACTGAAGTTGGATGGGCACATCTGTACTGTATGACTAAAAGCCAGTAATTCCCAGAAATAATAATGTTAATTTCCACAAAAGGTGGCTGGGCTCCTTTCTAAAGCCTGCTTTACACATTACAATTAATTGTGCGATCGTATTTGCGATCGCACCCGCCCCCATCGTTTGTGCGGCACGGGCAATTTGTTGCCCGTGTCGCACAATCCTGTAACCTCCGGTCACACGTACTTACCTTCCAAACTACCTCTCTGTGGGCGGCGAACATCCACTTCCTGAAGGGGGAGGGACGTTCGGCATCACAGCGATGTCACACAGCGGCCGGCCAATAGTTGCTGAGGGGCGTAGATGAGCGGGACGTAAACATTCCACCCACCTCCTTCCTTCAGCATTACCGGCGGGACGCAGGTAAACTGCAGTTCATCGTTCGCGGGGTGTCACACGGAGCGATGTGTGCTGCCTTGGGAACATTGAACAATCGGACGCTCAATTTTTAGAAAATGAGCGACGTGTCAGCGATGAACAAGAAGGTGAGTATTTCTGCTCGTTCATAGCTGTCACACGCTACGATATCACTAACGATGCCGGATGTGCGTCACTTACGACGTGACCCCGTCGACATCTCGTTAGATATATCGTAGCGTGTAAAGCCCGCTTAACACTATTATCCTGCAGATTATCCCTATGTCTGCACGTTAATAGCATTATCTGATGTGACAGGTTCCCTTTAATGGCTGTTTGAGGAATGCTTTCCTATACTGGATGCACCTGGGCATGCAAATCATTAAGACCTGCTGTTGGAAGCTGCTTTTGAAATTTTCTACAAATGATTTCCCAGATATGCCCGATGGGAAACAAGTCTGGAGATGCTAAATGCCATGGTAGCACATTCAGATCATTCAGTAGCAGGAGCAACTTACGGCTTGACATTGTCATGTTGAAAAATGGCTGTTAGGACACTTTGGAGAAATGGTCAAACCAATTTGGTTCCATTCCCAAATCAATGTAATGCTGAGCTGTTAGCATAACCAAACATTATGCAACCCCAAACAAATAGCCACATGGTCATAAATAGAGGTCTCATATGGGTCACACCGGATAGGACATGATAGAAACCTCCCAGTGTGGCCACCAAGACAGCACACTCCAAAAGATATGTGAAAAACAAGAGCACAAGGAGTACTGATGCAATTAGTATAGATTTATTAAGTATTTAGATATAAATGACAAGTAAAAGGGTAATAGGACATATACAAGCATAGGTTCAGGGAATAAAAATCTGGGTCCCACTGACCACAATGAGGAACACAGTAACAGGCAAGGATAAAGCTTAGGCTCAAATCATACACTGATTCACTATAATGGTTCAAGGTAACCAGGTTAAAGGGTTAGGTTACCACCAATACGAGTAAATAACATCCATAAACTCAATCACATGTATATATGTAGCTAAATAGCAAGTAGTGCCCAAGTGGGCATATATATGTGATATGAGGGAAAACCAAGTAATGAACAAATGCAAAAGGAATGAAAAGAAGGGGAGTGACAGTGTAGTTTGAGCTCATATGGTATTTGTGGAAACAGGGCTACATACGAGATGGTGAGGTAGCAGAGTAAATAGAGCCCATGTCATATAAAGCTAATCGCTTACCAGAAATAGTGGTGGTTCAGGGGAGCCAGGCCAGCCCAGAGGGGACCTCCGACGGCCGTTTCGCGGGAAATACCCGCTTCTTCCGGGAGGAGTAAGTCTCTCCTCCCGGAAGAAGCGGGTATTTCCCGCGAAACGGCTGTCGGAGGTCCCCTCTGGGCTGGCCTGGCTCCCCTGAACCACCACTATTTCTGGTAAGCGATTAGCTTTATATGACATGGGCTCTATTTACTCTGCTACCTCACCATCTCGTATGTAGCCCTGTTTCCACAAATACCATATGAGCTCAAACTACACTGTCACTCCCCTTCTTTTCATGCCTTTTGCATTTGTCCATTACTTGGTTTTCCCTCATATCACATTTATATGCCCACTTAGGCACTACTTGATATTTAGCTACATATATACATGTGATTGAGCTTATGGATGTTATTTACTCGTATTGGTGGTAACCTAACTCTTTAACCTGGTTACCTTGAACCATTATAGTGAATCAGTGTATGATTTGAGCCTAAGCTTTATCCTTGCCTGTTACTGTGTTCCTCATTGTGGTCAGTGGGACCCAGATTTTTATTCCCTGAACCTATGCTTGTACATGTCCTATTACCCTTTTAATTGTCATTTATATATAAATACTTAATAAATCTATACTAATTGCATCAGTACTCCTTGTGCTCTTGTTTTTCGCATTATGCAACCCCGCAGCATAATTCCAGAAGTACGAGCGGTAACATTCCTTCCGTTTCCAATATCAATAATGAGGACTGTATATACTCAGTGTCAAATGATCATCCAATCCCTTGGCCATTCAAAATGAAAACGCATTTATTTCGTAGTGACAATATGTTGACAAGGGAAGTCAGCAGCTTTTTAAAAAAGGGTTTGCCTTAACAGGACCAAGAGGTCTTTACTGACACCTTTTGATATAGTTTTGGATTCTGACAAATGGCAAGAGCATGTGTAGCATGTCTAGCCTTTTGTCCATTTCCTGATCAACAAGGATGGCATATAAAGTGCTGGATCAAATATCAAATTTTTGAATGGGACAATTGTTGATCTTGCATTAAAGTTCCAACCGATAGGTCTACAAGTGGAATATTTTCTTCCCCAGTGGATTTCACCCCTTCTGCTTTTAAAAAAAGTAAAAACTACAAAAGAAATTGACGTTCTGGATCTATAAAAATGATCAGTTTCCATGCAGAAAAAAATAAGCAGTTTGTTGAAGAGAGTTGTTAAAATCTTATCCATATGCTTGCAATTGTTATCCTCTGTGGATTACACCTGTGTAATAATGGGGGCTGGATAGGTCTCTGTCATGGGGATAGGATGAATGAACAGGGACACTTAAGATGGCCCTCAGACTGGGGACCCTGCGCTATCACTTATCTCAGAGGTACGCTTGATGGTAGTGAGATCTGAGCCACCACCATGACCCTAACTCCTGTCCAATCCCTGGTGTGTAATGCCTCTCCCCCAGGGGTTTTGCAGGACCATAGTCACAAACCCCACAACTAAACACAGACAAGGGAAAAAACAAAACTTATGCACACTGCAAACAAACACAAAGGAGCGACTATACATGCACAGGGGAAACTATCGTAAAAGGGAAGAAGTAAACTGACAACTGGGAAACTTCCGCACCACACAGTATAGCACACCACAGATCACCAATAGATTGGATCACCACAATAAGATCGGAATCGCTGCTATTATCGGAACTGAGCACCAGGATCCAGAATCTTATATAGGAAGGAGACTGCTGTGATTGGTAATTAGCAACCTGAACTCCTAGTAGAGTTTCCCAGGTCAGCAGGAATTAACTCCTGCAGGACTGAGGAATAGTGGACATGAAACAGCCGATGCCCAGCTCTGGCTGACAATAGGTTGCTTGTCAGACTTTGCAGTGTGAACAGGGCATGATGCTACCATGGTACCTAACGAGTTTGGAACTGAACATCACATGACAGTCTCACTTTTACAACAGGCCCAGTCAATCATCTTCTTCAGACCTCTGTAAAACTCAGCTCCGGAAGACAGGTAAAAGGTGTTGCAACCAGGAGACTACTGAAAGTCTTCTTCGACTGTCACAGTGGTGGTGACGCTCTTGATGGATCTACACAACGGCAGGGATGGTACAGGGATGAATTCCTCAATATGAGGCCAGTTCTTTACGAGTAAAAATAAGGGCATTTTTTTCAGTCCCTATTTTAGACATAGTTGCAGACCACAGGTCTAGTGACCCGAACTGACAGTTTCATAGGAATCCACTAGTGAGTCTGAAGCAAACAGCCATACTGAAAAAGCAATAATATAAAGTTATCCTTTAGGAGTACTCTTGACTTTACTTTGAGATATAAGATAAGAATTCTTCTGGAGGATTTCAATTCTTTGATTCCATGAAACGCTATATACTGTACATACTTGGCTGTGACCCATATTAAGCACATGTTTAAACACAGCATAGTCTAGTTAATATAATTACACATTTTTTGGTAAGTTGTATTTTATATCAGTAAGTTGAAAGCACATTTTTTGCAAACTAGTTAGGATGAGAAGATGATCTGTTAGTAAATGAAGAAATCAAAGTATTTCCTACCCATAAGAGTAAATATCATGTACTGAATTTGATTCCAGAGATGGTGCAGTATCATTACTATAGTCAGAATTGATAAGCTGAGAACTAAGCCCTGTGAGGAGATAAGAAAACATTCTTTCACCATTGACATTAGTATAATACAGGCTTCAACAAGGATCCATAGCTTTATCATTCAAGCACTAAAAATGTCATGATGGAAGTTTAGAGTAAAAACATTACCCCAGTGAATTGAATTATGGGAGCGATGTGTTAGGATTTACACTCATGTAATATACAGTCATGCCATGGTATATGGCCTGTGACATGACACTCACCTATGTAACAGAGTTTGGCTATTTCTCACCGAGTTTTAAGCCTCCTACACATCTGTTTCTGTTTCAGTTGATAACTGCTAAAATCCTACATATAATAATGCTGATTATTATCATTTACTTACTATAATTAGTTACTCATACACCTGACTGTAACCCTAGAAAACTCCTGTCGTTGTATAAGTATACCTAGAAGAATTAATGCTCTTTTGAAAGCATAGGTCGGTCACACCAAATGATTTTTTTTTGTTCATTGAATTTCAGTTCTTATTTTAAGGCTTTTTTCCATAACTGTCCAAAATGTTTCCAGGGTACTGTATAGCCACACATATTTTCATGTCGATAAATACCATATTTTGTTCTTGAATTTTTCATGTGAGATCAACTCTGCAACTTTTAAATTACATTTACCAAGTATATGGAAATATCTAGTTAGCGTTATAAGTACTATTTTCACATCCATGAAATACTGACTTCCCAGCCTGATAATGCCAGCCCCCAGCTGTCTGCTTTACCTTGGCTGTTTATCAAAAGAAGGAGGCTTCCCACATTGTTCTTTTATATATTTAAATAAATGAAAAAATCTATTTTTGGATAACCAGCCAAGGTAAAGCAGACAGCTAAAGGCTGTAGGGAAAATGATTGGACAATTGATTTAAAATACCAATAGGATATTAGGATTTTTTTTCGTGTTTCAAAGGTTTATCACAAATTGACTTTACTGAAAGACAAAGTTATTTATGTATCAGTAGAATCAACCTTTAGTTATAAAATGAGGTTATTTAACAGGTTGCGCCCTAAGATATGCAATCACTTTATGATCCGTGGATTTGATAGAGATTTTATTGTAAACTGTAAAATGATGATGATTGCAATCAAAATACAGTGGAACCTCGGTTTACGAGTAACTCAGTTTGCGAGAATTTCGCTATACTGGCAAAGCTTGCTGTAAATTTGTAACTCAGTTTACGAGCAAGCTTTGCTGTACAAGCAAACACTCACCGCACACACTTCTGGTTCCGTACTTTCACCGCGCTCTGACCCGCTCCTGCAGTCCGCACAAACACACACTAACACATATTATGCTCACCTTACCTTCCGTTCCCTCGCTGGCCTCACAGTTCTTGTAGTCCGCCGGTACAAGATGTGGATCCGGTAACCATCGCGACGATGGAGAAACTTCCACTGTCAGCCGCTACTCAAAGGCAGCGCGCTGGCCAATCAGAGGCAAGTGGCTCATGCCTTTGACATCAGCTCTCTGGCAGCGAAAGGTCCGGCATCGGTCGCGATGGTTACCCGATACACATCCTGTACCTGCGGACTACAAGAACCACGAGGCCGACGATGGAATGGAAGGTAAGGTGAGCATAATATGTGAGTTTTTGTGTGTTTATGCATGTGTGGAATGGCACAATAGGGGACCAGGATGGGACATTGAACAAGTTGTGGAACGAATTGTCTGCATTCCAATGATTTCCTATGGGAAATTTTGCTTTGCTAGACGAGTAACTTGGTTTACAAGCACACTCCCAGAACGAATTGTTATCGTAAACCAAGGTTCCACTGTAACAGCACAACTTCTTCTAACTATATATACTGTGATATAAATATCACAGATACAACAAAGCAACGAAAATGGAAACTGGAGAAAGTATCCTATTTTTATGGATTGTTTCAATTTACAGATGTTGCTAGCTGTATTTTTGCAATGAAAAAAAGATTTGCTAGTAAATCCCTGAGGTATTAGATAAAGTACAAGAGTTTTTGTTTGAGCACCTGTATGTTTCTACGTACTGTTGATAGTAGTATTTAAAGACTTTATTAGTACCAATAGGATATATACCCTAATAGGAGTAATGAAGTTTTCAGAAAATCCATTAAAAGGAACCTGCCACCAGATTTTTCATGTGTGAACTAAGACTAGCAGCTTCAGTATCACCTGCTCTGCTTTCCATTAAGGTGTATATTATCCCCTGACTCCCCCTGTATAACCCCCAAAACCTTTTTATCTTCTCCTGTGCTGTATGTAAATTTGGTTTGTCCGGTCAGATGGGTGTCCTTGCTGCAGCATCTATCTCTACTCCCTGCCACTGAGTGCCATTCAATTCCTCTGATTGATGTGGATGACATCTCCTGCTTCATCCACATAGCTGTGGGAAATCTTGCGCCTGCGCATGCACATTGCTGGCATGCGCATGTGCACTTCGCTCTGCCCTTCTGCAGGCAGAGCATAATACATAAGTCTGCCTGCGCAAGCTGGCGACCTGTCTGCACAGTAGCCTGGCAAAATTTCACGCCTGCCCAGAGACATCGACAGCTCGCACATGCACTTATGTTTTAGGCTCTGCCCACAATAGGGCAGAGCAAAGTGAGCATGCACGTGTGGGTAATATGTATGTGCAGGCGCAAGATTTCCCACAGCTGTCTGTGTGAAGACATAGCCCTGTTCAATGTCTGTCAGGGGTTAATGTTCTTAATTTGGAAAGACATGGGTCCCTGTGGTATGTTAACTCACATTTATTAAATCATTGTTTTCCGCCGGACTCATTGCAAGACTTACTTCCATTGTTTGAGTAGGTGTATTGCTAAATTAATGTAAATTCCCTCAGCCTCTCTGTCTACCTCACTCAGATGAGAATTATACAGGATAATTAACTATGCGGATTGGCATGCGACACAATAAGAGCACAGCCTTATTTCACCAATCCTGTAAAACCACTATACCGTGGGATGAGTGCCCGAGAGATATAAAAAGGGACTGCTGGAGTCACCAGGAGGTCTTTGCTACATGGCTTTAATCTAGGGGTTTCGGTCCCGGTTGGAAGTCCTTTACCCAGCCTAGGCACTTCAGCACCGGTTAGGGGATCAGAAACTGGATTATATTGTACAGGAGTACCACCAAGGATTCTAGGATTCGGCTGGAAGAAACCCAGGTTGGGACGATTTGGTTACCTGGTTACGGACCTTGCAGTGTTCATGAAGGTTCCTATGCTTGTCACTATCCTGTTCCCGGTGGGTGCTTGCCAAAAGCAGGGTGCTGCTAGTTTGGGGCCTTGAAAGCTTCGAAAGCACGAATATGCTAATCCCTGGTGAGCCAGCGGAACAATGACTCTGTTGCCCGTTACATGTGTGATTTGCATGATTTTGTGTTACATACCTTTGACTGTTGGGGATCCAATAAAGTTTAATTATTGTAGTCCCGCACCCTGTGTTGTCTGATTAGTGTTCTGTCCATGGGTAAGGCGTTTGGGCTTTCAGTTGGGATGAGCCCTGGTCCATGTGGTCTTTCTAAGGGTGACCGGGCCAGTGGATGAGAGCATCCACTGACACCCATGTCTCCACAATGTGGATGACACCGGAGGTGTCATGCACATCAATAAGAGGAAAAGGAAAGCAATCAGTGCTGCAGTGGAGGGATAGTCGCTGCATCAAGGAGTCCGATCGGACTACTAGACCATTTGGATTTACATACAGCGCGGGAGAATATAAAAAGGTTTTAGGGGGGCATACAGGTGGAGTCAGGGAATGATATACACCTTTTTTGGAATGCAGCACAGGCGAAGCTGAAGGTGCTAGTCTTAGTTCACACATGAAAAATCTGGTGACAGATTACCTTTAATGGATTTTCTGAAATCTTCATTGTTTTTGTCTCAGAAAATTACTCAAAGTTTTGATGTAACCCAATCGTGAGTAAATACTCCACCACACTCCCTTGTTCACCAAATTATTAATTAAAAAGAAAGTTTCAACGTAATCCAATCCTGAAGAGCGTTACAAAGTCTGTACCTGCTGATGAGCGCAAGTGACCAATGGAGACTCTTTTTGAAAATGTTCTGAGAACAAAGCTCCAATAACACCAATGTTGAGGTGGCGTTCGCTAATTGGGGGAACTATGGGTAAGTGTATAATATACTGCGCTAGATAGACATCACTCCTGTGATGGTTTGTTATTGTATTGCACACTTTAGTGAAAGAGGAACCCTCCTCTTTACTATGTTTATTTAGCTATTGGCACTTCTTGCTGTCTCCAATCCTTATCTGCACCATGATTTTAAATATGTTTATTTTGTTACTATGATATTTAATAAAATATTTGTCTCTATTTAATAACTTAGCTGGATATCATGACTCCATTTGTCATAGGTTTATGATGTCTCATTCAGATCTAGCAGAGCTGAGAAGGTTGGAGACGTTACATATGTTTATACTCTGCTTGACCTAAACCATCTCTCTACCCTACCACTCTACCCTGTCACTGTGCTCTGCCCTGTCATTCTGCCCTGTCATTCTGTCCTATCACTGGGCTCTGCCTTGCCACTCTGCTCTGTCATTCTGCCATATCAATCTCTCCTGTCACTCTGCTCTGTCATTCTTTTCTGCTCAGCCATTCTACTTTGTCATTCTGCCTAATCACTCTGCCCTGATGCTCTACCCTGTCACTCTGCTCTGCCACTCTGTTATGCCTTGCCACCCTGCCCTTTCATTCTGCCCTGCCACTCTACCCCGTCAGTCCCCCCGGTCATTCTGCTTTGCCACTCTGTCCTGTCACTCTGCCCCACCACTCTGCCCTGCCTCTCTACTCTGCCACTTTGGCCTGTCACTCTGCTCTCCCCTGCCACTCTGGCCTGTCATTTTGCCCTGTCACTATGCCACATCACTCTGCTCTGCCATTCTGTCCTGCTTTGTCACTGTGCTCTGAACTGCCAATGTGACCTGTTATTCTGCCCTGTCACTCTGCACCATCACTTTGCTCTGCCCTGTCATTCTGTCCTGTCACTCTGCCCTCGCGTTCTGCCCTGCTGCTCTGCCCTGCTACTTTACCATGCCATTCTGCTCTGCTTTGCTGCTCTACCTTACCGCCCTGCCACTATGCTCTGCCACTATGCTCTGTCACTGTGCTCTTCCCTGTCACTAGTCTCATTCACTCTGTGTCTCTGCCCTGCACTCTGCCACGCCACCCTACATTATTACCCTGCCACACTGCCCTGCCACTATTCCCTGCCATTCTACCCCACCACTTTGCCTCTCCGCTCTTCCACTGTGCTCTGCTCTTACCTGTCACTGTCCCCTGCTACTCCCCCTGTCACTCTACTTCATCACTCAGCTCTGGTCTGCCACACTGCCCTGCCACTCTGATCATTCATTCTGCCATTTTATTTTGTACAGTCACTCTACCCCATCACTCTCTTCTGCCCTGACCTGCTGCCCTGCCACCCTGCCACTATGCCCTGCCACTCTGCTCTTTGCTGCCACTCTGCTTTGTCATTCTGCCCTGTCACTATGCTCTTCCCTACCACTCTGTCCTGTCATTCTGCCCTTTCCTCTGCCTGTTCACTCTGTTCTGGTGCTCTGCCCTGCTTAGTGCCCTTTCACACTGCCCTGCCACTCTGCCCTGCCACTCTGCTCCTCCCTGCCACTCTTCCCTGTCATTCTTCCCTGACCTGTCACTCTTCCCTGCCACTCTACCCTGCCACTCTGCTCCTCCCTGCCACTCTACCCTGTCATTCTTCCCTGACCTGTCACCGGTTCCTGCCACTCTGCCGTGCTACATCTGATGCAGCATCTCTGACAGTTTCAGCTCTGCTACATCTGAGTGAGACAATTAGATGTAGCAGGGCACAGACAGCCAGATGTAAGAGATAGAGGAAGAGAGAGAAAGAGAGAGAACTTATCGTCTGGAAGCACGGACAGAGGGTTGCAGGATGGTGAGACATATGCACGGTCAAGTGTTATTATTAGTGATGAGCAGACTTACAGATAACCGGGACCGGTGGATCCCAGTAATCCAGTTTTTAAAATCTGGTTCTGGCACAGATTTTGGTCCCCATTTAAGTCTATGGGGACCAGAATCTGGTGGTTAAAAATGGTGGTAGAAGGGATAAGGGGATAGGAGCAAGTGCACTGTACTTACTGAGGCTCCGGCACAGCTGTACAATGCTCCTGTGGTCTCTCATTCACTTCCTGGGCTGCTCTTTATTGCTCATCCATATACACTTCTTTCCTCTCTCACCAGCCATCCTGGCTTCTTTGATTGGTTGCAGTCAGACGTGCCCCTAGCCCGTGTGACAGCATTTGACTGCAACCAATCACAGGTGCTGTCTGCGAGTCAGTATCATGGTATAAAATTAATCATCATGGGACCTTGTGTGGATTATGTTTGTGTTTATTAACTTTCACTTAGTAATGGGGGGCTCATAGACTCTCCACGTTACTAATCTAGGGCTTAGTGGCAGCTATGGGCTGTTACTAACCCCTTATTACCTCAATTTTCACCGCACCAGAGAAATCGGGAAGACCATGGTAAAGTGCCGGGATTGTCGCATCTAATAGATGCAACAATATTGGCCAGCTGCAGGCTGCTATTTTAAGGCTGGGGGTGGCCCAATAAGCATGGGCCTCCCCACACTGAGAATACCAGCCCCCAGCTGTCAAGCTTTACCATGGCTAGGTATCTATATTGGGGGTAACAGCACATCATTTTTAAAATTATTTACTTAAATAATTAAAAAAAAAGCCGCATGTGGTCCCTCACAGAACCAAGAACCAAGATAAGTGCACAGCTAAGGGATGAAGCCTGTAGCCATATGCTTTATCTGTGCTGGGTATTATGATATGGGGGACCCTACACCAAATATTTTTTATTTATTTTTATACTACGATACTGACCCGCAGACATCGACTGTGATTGTTTGCAGTCAGACGTTGTGACACAGGCTGGGGGTGTGTGTCTGACTGCAACCAATCACAGATGTCAGGATGGCCGGTGGGCAGGGAAAGCAGTGCATATGGATGAGCAATGATGAGAGGCCCAGACAGTGAAGGAGAGGCCGCAGGAGTAGTGTACATCCGTGTCGGAGACTCAGTAAGTATGATGCGCTTGCTTCATTCTTATATGCTTTATTTTTCCTTTATTTTGTTTTTTATTTCCCCAGTGCCGGATTTGGATCAATCCTGGGACCAGGTCCGGCACCTGGTACTTTTGAATACGCGCAGATCCGGACTTTTACAGTACGGGTCTGCCCATCATTAATTATTATTACATTTTTAGCAGCTCGCTTGGCCTTTATTGTTCAACAACATGGCTGCTGCAGCTGATTGCCATGTTGCTGAATTGAATTAGCCAGAAGGGAATGACTAATAATTAGGGATAATCAAATACCTCAAATATTCGGCTTCGCGAATATTTTCCGAATACCTCGCCGCTATTCGACTATTCGATGCGCAATGTAAATCTATGGGAAGCCAGAATAGTACTGAATAGTTGTTATTCGGTTTTCCCATACACTTACATTGCGCATCGAGTATTCGCGAATAGTCGAATAGCGGCGCGGTATTCTGAAAATATTCGCAAAGCCGAATAATCAAAGTATTCGTTCATCCCTACTAATAATTTGTATACTGAAGAACACAAATTTTTGTAAAATTTGAGTAGAATTTAATTTCACTCGAATAAGTTATCAAATTGTTGCATATTTTGTCTTTATAACCTTGGCTAGGAATGTATTATTAAAGCCTTGTTATTCAACGTACAAGTACGGAAATTCACAATCCAAATCCCTTTTGTAGGGCATCACAAAATACAAAAATTGCCCCAAAAGAGCCACGTTGTGCAGATGTAAAGCATTTTTTCTCATTTGAATGCAGTCTTTTCGATATGCTCCTCGGTTTTCTGATGCATAGTATTTTTAGTTCATAAATTGTGCTAACCTACATAGAGATTTTACACAGATTCTTTTTGAAAACTAGTAAGTTGGGATACATTATTCCTTTTTGCATGAGATTATGCGTCATGAGTTGGGTTAAAAAATAAATTTTAGGTATTAAAATGTTCAGAACTAGCTCTGTACAGAATAGGCAAAGAATATAGAATTCCCACAGACTCCAGTATTCCAAATTAACCAGCTTTTCACTCACACTACAATGAATTGCTTGTGGAGGTGGAAATTTCGACACGTCCAGCACCAATGTGACAATGAAAGTTTATTCAGCACCCATTAAAAAAACATAAACCATCTAATGAGAAATTAACTTTTAATTACATAGTTGGAATGTCACTTTTTTTGGAGCCGTTAGTAAGAGCTTGGCTGATGCTGTATGATTTTTAATGGAGTCTGAATGAACTGAGATTTTTTATTGGTGCGGGTCGTTTCTTCTAGGCAAATACCGTATACCGGATACTGTTTCTTGCACAATTATAAAACATAATTTAAGATTATGAAACAATATGTAAATGTAAACAATATACATTATTATTATTTATTTGCAACATTTAAGCAGTCTTTTTTAAAAATCAATGCTAACACTAAAATGTATTAACTGGTGAGCGTAAGGTATATTAATAAACTAAGAGAAGAAACTAATATTAAACTAAAGGCTTAGTAGTTCATAAACTTATCATAGAGCTACACAGAAGTGTCATAATGTATTTTTAATCTCCACTTTTAGTAAGTCTATTCTTTATGCCTCTTTTATACGTCCACATAAAACGCACACGTGTTTCACGATCCGTGGTGTAGGTGCATATGTGGGTGTCCGTGTGTGTGTGTTATGTGTGCTGTCCATGTGACATCCGGATAGCACACGGACAGCATGTGCTAGTATACTTACCTGTCCACAGCGCTGCTGTCTGCGGCGCTGCTGTTACTTCCGGGTCCGCAGTGAGTGCAGTGAATATGCAATGAGCATAATGAGCAGGCCTGGAAGCCACAGCAGAATCAGAGACAGCAGCGCCGGAAACAGGCAAGTATAACAATTTTTGATTTTATGTGACACGTGTTTTCTTCAATACATGTCACACTGATGTCACATGGATCGCATCAGCGTGCTGCCTGTGTGACACCCATGCTGCTGGACAAAAGTGAACATGTCGCCGTGTGGAGCACACAGACACATGTGTGCTAGGCAGTGTGAAAACACAGACGTGTGCACAAACCCATTGAATTTGATGGGTCTACGTGTGTCCATATCTCCGGTATGTGTGAAAACGAACATCACACATACTAATAACACGGACATGTGACGGAGGCCTTAGTCATTATAGCATTATAAGAAGGCTCATAGTTAGTGATGATCGAGCACTACAATGCTCGGGTGCTCAGTACTCATAACGAACAGATGGTTGCTCGGACAGGCTCAACTCGTGTACCGAGTATAATGGAAGTCAATGGGAACTCAAGAATTTTTCAAGATCTTCCAGAAAAATGCTTTCATTTTTAACTTCCATTATACGTGGTACACAAATAGAGCCCATCTGAGAGTGTGATCGCTCATTACGAGTTCTGAGCACCTGAGCATGGTACTGCTCGCACATCAAAGTGTTTTATTTTGTTTTTTACTAGCGTAGCAATGTCAAGGCACATATAGGCAACATGGACATGATTACTGACCTGCGGATTATTTGCAGATGGACTGGTTTCCTTACCAGCCACTACCACACTCTCCTCAATGAGTCCTGCTGTTGGGTCTACTTTCTTTTCAGTCATTTCCTTAGGAATGGAAGGATCTATCTGACCCACAGCATCATTCAGCTGGAGCTTGTTTGGTTTAGATTGCTGCTGTGCTTGGCTCTTATACCAGTTAGGGTAAAATAACGGATCTGAGGTTTCTGCAGTTGAGAGCACTTGAAGGTTAGGAGTCTGTTGAATACCACTTGGCTCAACACCATCCTTTATCAGAACAAATAAAATAGAAAGCCATGTTATCTTCTGGAATGCAACCTCAATTTCCTGGACATGTAGATTCAGCTTATAAGGCAACATATCGGAGAGCAAGCAAGATCCCAAGCTAAAAAGCATTAAGGTCCTAATGACGATGGCATAGTCAATGGATTCCGCAACTGTATTTCCTAATACAATAGCTTTTAGAGTCAGATATAGAAAAGAAATACATCAATAATAAAGTCAGCATTAATAATACAAGATTTACGCTATCATCCAATCTCCAAAAGCAGCACATAGGAATTGTAGCCAGCATGAAAAAAGCATGATCTTAATACATTAGTTTATAAAAAGGACCTTTCACGAATTTTTTCCTGTTGAACTGGTCACATAATGTAATAGTAGCTGCAGAGAGCATTAAAAAGGAGGTTTTTTTATTTTGCCTTTCTGTTGTGGAGATATTACCAAAGTATTTAGAGTTAAGCCTGCTTTACACGCAGCAATATATCTTACAATGTGTCGGCGGGGTCACGTCGTAAGTGACGCACATCCGGCATTGTAAGGTACATTGCAGTGTGTGACAGGTACGTGCGATTGCGATTGAGTGTTAAAACGTTCATCGCATGCACATCGTTCATTTCTCTAGAATTGAACGTCAGATTGTTCAACGTTCCCGGGGTAGCACACATCGCAGTGTGTGACACCCCGGGAACGATGAACAGATCTTACCTGCGTCCTGCGGCTCCCGGCCCACAATGCGGAAGGAAGGAGGTGGGCGGGATGTTTACGTCCCGCTCAGCTCCGCCCCTCTGCTTCTATTGGCCGGCTGCCGCGTGACGTTGCTGTGACGCCGAACGTCCCTCCCACTCCAGGAAGTGGATGTTCGCCGCCCACATTGAGGTCGTATGGAAGGTAAGTACGTGTAACGGGGGTTAATCGTTTGTGCGGCACATTCAACAAATTGAACATGCTGCACATACGATGGGGGCGTTGCAAATCGCATACGATATCGTATGCAAAATTGCAACGTGTAAAGCAGGCTTAAACTTTAGTTAATGCCAAGTGGGTCTTTTCACTGAGTTGTGTACTTCTTCTTCCTATATGAGTTGCTATCTGATAACTTGGACTCGATAAATACTTTGATTGCAATAATCTCAGCAATGGAGAGGCAAAATAAAAAATAAATATATACTTTTTTTTCAATTTGCAGCAACTATTACATCTTGCAATATGAATATTTGTTGACAGGTCCTCTAGGGGTGTTTCCTAACAAAGACATTTATAACCTGTGCTGCGGAAAGATGAGTCATGCAGAGATCCCAACTGGTGAAACGAATGGGGGTCCATTTGAATTGTCTATTTTTCCTTCTCTTTAGGCCCCCTTAACACGTCTGTGAAAAACTTTCGTGTTTTACTCAGCTTTGTTGAAGGTGCGTATGGCCTATCCAGGTGCCTTGATTTTGGCACACTAGTGTTCACCTTGTGCTATCCGTGATAGCACACAGAGAGCAGAAACCTTTTACTCACCTGTCCCTGGCACTGCTGTCTCTCGTGCTGATGTTTCCGGCGTTTCTGCTTCCGCGTCCGTGGTGCAGTGAATATTCATGAGCATAATGAGCAGGCCTCGAAGCAAGTGACAGCAGTGCTGAAGACAGCAGCGCTGGAGACAGGTGAGTATAGAAATGTTTTTATTTCAAAGACACTTCTTTACGCCAGTACATGTCACACTGATGCCACAAGGATCACACCACTGTGTGGTCCGTGTGACATCAGTGCTGCCAGAGAAAAACGGACTTGTCTCCATGCAGAACACACAGACATGCTACACACGGACTTCTGAAAACACTGATGTGTGCGTAGACCCATTGATTTTAATGGGTCTGCATATGTCCGTGTTACCGGTACGTATGAAAACAGAGGTCATACGTACCAGAATCACTGACGTGTGAAGGATGCCTTAGTCAGGGTTACATTGAGAACATTTAAAAAGCAACCTCGGTTGAACCTCTGGTCACGTGAACCTGGAGTGGACTAGGAGGGCACTGAAAATGGTAGCAGTCAGCGACTGGGGAGTATATTTCTGCCATCATTACACATACACACATGATTGCTAAAAAAGGAGAAATTAAAATATCTCTGGAGTGGTCTTTTAAAGTATTGATTGACTCTAACTTCTCTTTCCTTACTTTAGTGGTTCTTGCCATATTTTGGCTTCAAATAGTTGTTGACTAGGACACAGCAATGTATGGCAGTGTGCTCCGTTTCCACTGCAAATGAACTCTTGATGAAGCATACCTGTTAATTTGAAGCCATTTGAGTTGACGACCTAATGAAGCTACTTGAGAGAATGCCATGGGGTGCAAAATGTCATCAAAGTAAGAGGGGGGAACTTTGAGGAATCTAAAGCCAGCTTTACACCTTACAATTAGGTCTGCGATCTCGTATGCGATGTGACATGCCCAGGTCGCATATGCGATTGAATGAGATTGCACGTAGGTCGTTCATTTGCTGTCACACGAGCGTTAGTAGCCTATGTTAAATTGGTCAATTTTGTGTGCGATCCTTTAGATCACGTGTTCTGTGACGTATGCATTGGGCACCTTTTTTTTTTTTATTTATTGACTTGACAAGCATGTGTAATGTGTAGGGATGCGTTTTTACTATGTCATCTGCCATTCAGCTCTGCTACATGGCCGCTGACAGCAGACACAGAGAGCCATGTAGCAGAGGTGAATGGCAGATGACAGCAGACACAGACAGAGCCGCACTGTCAGAATGAACTCGGGTGAACTTCACCCGACTTCATGGTCATGCTGCGGCTCTGTCTGTGTCGCGCCCTGATTAGCGGTCACCTGTGAAGGACTCACCGGTGACCGCTAATCCCCTGAGTAACTGAAGTTAGCAGCCCTCTCTCATACTCACCAATCCCCGATCCCCGGCGCTGCACGGCGTTCACACTGCTCTGGCGGCTTTTACTGTTTTGAAAAAGCCGGCCGCCCATTAAACAATCTCGTATTCCCTGCTTACCCCGCCCACCGGCGCCTATGATTGGTTACAGTGAGACACGCCCCCCACGCTGAGTGACAGGTGTCACACTGCACCCAATCACAGCAGCCGGTGGGCGTGTCTATACTGTGCATTGAAATAAATAATTAAATAATTAAAAAAAACGGCGTGCGGTTCCCCCCAATTTTAATACCAGCCAGATAAAGCCATACGGCTGAAGGCTGGTATTCTCAGGATGGGGAGCTCCACGTTATGGGGAGCCCCCCAGCCTAACAATATCAGCCAACAGCCGCCCAGAATTGCCGCATACATTATATGCGACAGATCTGGGACTGTACCCGGCTCTTCCCGATTTGCCCTGGTGCGTTGGCAAATCGGGGTAATAAGGAGTTATTGGCAGCCCATAGCTGCCAATAAGTCCTAGATTAATCATGTCAGGCGTCTATGAGACACCCTCCATGATTAATTTGTAGATTACAGTAAATAAACACACACCCGAAAAAATCCTTTATTGGAAATAAAAAACACACACACATTCCCTGGTTCACCACTTTAATCAGCCCCAAAAAGCCCTCCTTGTCCGGCGTAATCCAGGATGATCCAGCGTCGCATCCAGCGCTGCTGCATGGAGGTGACCGGAGCTGCAGCAGACACAGCCGCTCCGGTCACCTCCACACAGCAAATGAACACAGCCGTGCGATCAGCTGACCAGTCACTGAGGTTACCCGCTGTCACTGGATCCAGCGGTGGATGCAGCGGTGACAGCGGGTAACCTCAGTGACAGGTCAGCTGATCGCCGGCTGTCTTCATTTGCTGTGTGGAGGTGACCGGAGCGACGGTGTATTCTGCAGCTCCGGTCACCTCCATGCAGCAGCGCTGGAAGCGACGCTGGATCATCCTGGATTACGCCGGACAAGGAGGGCTTTTGGGGCTGATTAAAGTGGTGAACCAGGGAATGTGTGTGTGTTTTTTATTTCCAATAAAGGATTTTTTCGGGTGTGTGTTTATTTACTGTAATCTACAGATTAATCATGGAAGGTGTCTCATAGACGCCTGACATGATTAATCTAGGACTTATTGGCAGCTATGGGCTGCCAATAACTCCTTATTACCCCGATTTGCCAACGCACCAGGGCAAATCGGGAAGAGCCGGGTACAGTCCCAGATCTGTCGCATATAATGTATGCGGCAATTCTGGGCGGCTGTTGGCTGATATTGTTAGGCTGGGGGGCTCCCCATAACGTGGAGCTCCCCATCCTGAGAATACCAGCCTTCAGCCGTATGGCTTTATCTGGCTGGTATTAAAATTGGGGGGAACCGCACGCCGTTTTTTTTAATTATTTAATTATTTATTTCAATGCACAGTATAGACACGCCCACCGGCTGCTGTGATTGGGTGCAGTGTGACACCTGTCACTCAGCGTGGGGGGCGTGTCTCACTGTAACCAATCATAGGCGCCGGTGGGCGGGGTAAGCAGGGAATACGAGATTGTTTAATGGGCGGCCGGCTTTTTCAAAACAGTAAAAGCCGCCAGAGCAGTGTGAATGCCGTGCAGCGCCGGGGATCGGGGATCGGTGAGTATATGAGAGAGGGGGATAGACTGACATGGACAGAGAGTGAGGGACAGAGATAGTGACGGACTGACAGAGATTAGTTAATGACAGCCATTGTGAGGCGCTTCAGAACGCAGCTTTTCAGCTGCGCTCTGAAGCAGACCTTTTTTAAGCTGCGGTGCAGAGCGCACACCTGCGCACATAGCCTCAGACAGAAAAATCGTATGAGGGATGTCACACGTTACAATTCACTAGTTTCGTACAACAAAACGTCCAATGTATGAGGAATAAACGACGTGTATGCGATCACCGTATTTTCGTTCAATCTTGATCGCATGTAGGTTTCACACGCAAATACGTCACGAACGATGCCGGATGTGCGTCACTTACAACTTGACCCCGACGACGGATTGAAAGATCTATTGAAGTGTGTAAAGCAGGCTTTAGGTTTAACACATATTATGATTTGTCTCGCAATTGTTTCTATTGCTCCTAGTTTCCACATATGTTCCTTCATGGTTTTGCTGCCTTCAGTCTTAATCTACAATGTTCTCATTCCAGTAAGAACAAGGAAAACCTATGCACGAATACGTATATCCAAAATCATTTGTACTGTAAAGAGAGCAGCAGCAGTCATGAGGTTCCATTCAATCCTGACCACATTTAGGAAGACCCCTATTTTTGTGATCAATGGAGGTCCCAACAATGATTGTCTCCACATGTATCTTTTTTTCTGTGGGTGACAAACATCTTTATGTAAAAACCTCTTTAATTAACTAATATTTGGTATTAATTAATGTGTGATTGGTTAAAACTAACAGCTTAGTTTGCCTCTAATTGTAAATTATAGAATATATGGTATGGTATACTAGCCCCTTTATAACCCAGCTATTTTCCATTTTTTCGCTTTTGTTTTTTACCTCCTCTTCTCCATAGAGCCATAATTTTTTTAAAAACAAAATTTCAATATTGCCATATGAGGACCTATTTTTTACAGGATGAGATTTCCTTTTGAATTAAACCATTCATTTTACCATATAGTGTACTAGAAAACGGGAAAAAAATTCAAAGTGAAATTCCACAATTGTTCTGGGGGGTTTTATTTACCAAGTTCACTATATGGTAAATCTGACTTTTTAATATGATTCCCCAGATCAGTGCCGGTTTGTAGCAAGTAGCGAACAGGGTGGACCATTTATATGGATACACCTAAATGAAAAGGGAATGGTTGATAATATCAACTTCCTGTTTGTGCCTCATTAGTATATGGGAGGGGGGAAACTTTTCAAGATGGGTGGTGACCATGGTGGCCATTTTGAAGTCAGCCATTTTGGATCCAACTTTATTTTTTCCAATGGAAAGAGGGTCATGTACAACATCAAACTTATTGAGAATATCACAAGAAAACAAAGGTGTGCATGGTTTTAACGTAACATTATTCGTTCATTAGTTATTTACAATTTTATGACCACTTATAAAATGTGTTCAAATTGCTGCCCACTGTGTTGGATTGTTAATGCAACCCTCTTCTCCCACTCTTGACACACTGATAGCAACTCCGCAGTGATGGCTAATTTTTTGTGCCCTACGCTGACATTTTTATTGATACCATTTTGGGGTAGATATGATGCTTTGATCGCCTCTTATTGTATGCTATTGCAATGTTGCGGCAACCCCCCAAAAAAGAATTCTGGAGGGTTTTTTTTTTCCATTACGCTGTTTACCGATCAGGTTAATTTGTTTTATATTTTGCTAGATTGGCATTTCTGAAAGTAACAATATCAAATATGAATATTTTTTTATTTATTTTTTTATTGTTTTATCTCACAGTGGGGAAAAGGAGGGTGCTTTGAATGTGTGTATTTTTTTAATTTTTCATATTTTTAAACTTTTTTTCACTTTTAGTTCTATTTACTAATGTTTGTGTTTTTTTTTAATTTTTTCCGTATTGTTAAAAACGTTCCCCTTTCTATTATATTTGCTAATGTATCAGCACTGCTTTGTATAGCAGAAATGATGATCTCCTAGGAATGTCGGTTTGCAGCCAGCATTCACAGGAGGATCACATCAGCTGATCCTTGGCTGACATGACAACCCAGTGGCACTCAATATTAAAAGGATACATTGGCATTGCATTACTGCTATAACAATAGTGGGAAAAAAGGATATAAATACATAGCTAATGTGAAAAATTAGTAAAAAATACATAGGCATTGCATTACTGCTTTGGAAATATTAGCAAAAAGAGATTCTTAAGTTATGTATTAGCCAACCCATGTAACCTCGACAAGGTGATCTCATTATATTGGGAACCTAACCTTAAATGCCTCTGTGTGACTAAAAATCTGCAAATTAGCCAATACATAAGCTAAGAATCTCTTTTTGCTAATATTTTCAAAGCAGTAATGCAATGTCTATGCATTTTTTTACTCAGTTTGCACATTAGCTATGTATTTATCTCTTTTTTTTTCCAATATTCTCATAGCAGTAATGCAATGCCAATGTATCCGTATATTATTGAGTGCCACTGGATATGCTTTTGTTGTCATGACAACCCATTGGCGGCCCACGATTATGTTATGGGTGCCCCGAAGGGAGTGGGAAATGACTTCGCTGGCTTGTGTTAAATCCTGCTGTCAGAGACTGACAGAGGGATTTAATTGGTTAGTAGACTCAGGTGGATCTCCAATCCACCCACGGCTGTTAGAGGCACATGACGTCTGATTAGATCAGCCTTCATCTGCAGGGAAAGGTGCGTGCTCACATGTGAGCCCACATCAAAGGCAGGGACACAACCAAGGTCATAAATATATGTCAAAGGTCGTGAAGGGGTGAAAGAGCAGTCAACCTAAAGCTCATAAATTATAACAGCAACACAAAAAAAAGCAGCCACTGTCATTGACAGATAAGTGTGTAATAATTAGTCCTCTTGAAAAGCACTGCAATCAGTCTTACCTTGCATAGACAAGGTAAGACACTACTTGCATGCAAAATATAGATTGAAAGAGCAAAAGGAGAATTCTACTTTTATGCTACGTAAGGAGAGTCATTGGACGCATTTAACGCCTTCACTGACCTAGAGTTTCCAGATCATAGAAGTTGGAAGGGACCTCAAGGGCCATCGGGTCCAACCCCCTGCGAGTACAGGTTGTCCTAAATCATCCCAGCTATATGACTATCCAGCTTTCATTGATGGAGAGCTCAATACCTCCCGTGGTCGCCTGTTCCACTCACTATCAGAGCGTTTATAGAAACATATCGATGATATAATCAATATCCTAAATAATCTAATAAAAGGTTATTTTTCTTAAATTATCCAGAAACCATTAACATTATAATATGATTGATTACTGATCTATACATGGAAGAAAGATCGAAATTCAGAAAATGAATTATCACTCCAAAGAAAACATGTCTGTCAGATTAGAACCTATCACCAGGAAAGTCTGTCTAAAATATTGCCATTTATTTAATATGCTATAAAAGCTGAACTATTGTCCTAGAGACCATGATGTCCCCTCGACATGTGACACTTAATCCAGACAAAAACCCTGAAGATTCATTACCAATGTGTAGTCACCATTCTTGGTCTTGTAGACTGTGAGCCCTCGCGGGCAGGGACCTCTCTCCTCTTGTACCTGTCTGTGCCTTGTATTGTTTATGATTATTGTACTTGTCCCTATTATGTATACCCTTTTCACATGTACAGCTCCATGGAATAAATGGTGCTATAATAATAATACCTTCCTTTCTCCTTTCAATGCCTGCTGCTGCCACTCGCGCAGCTTTGTGTCCCCAGTCACTTGGGTGAAGGGGAGCACTTTAGTAAAAATGAATAACACCTTCCCTATTGGTTCAGTGCTATGGGAGGTAACAGCCAATAACACTGTCAGGCCTAAGCCACATGGCGAGAAAATCGGTGCGAGTGGAGTGCGATAAAACATCGAATTCCACTCAAACCAATTCTAGCCTGTGTGTCAGCGCACGAGAGCGATTATTTTCTCAGCCCTAATCGGACCAAGAAAACAATCGCAGCATGCTGCGATTATAATGCAAGACTCTTTTCTCTCGCACCCATTCAAGTGAATGGGGCGAGAGAAAAATCGCACTGCACTCGCAGTACACCAGTGTACCTCGCGTGCAGAGCGAGAATCGCAATAGCCGGCTACGGAGGAGAGAGAGAGATAAATCCCTCCCTCCTCTCATCCATGCCAGCCCGCCCCCTTCAGGGCCGGCCCGCACCCGCAGCTGAGGTCTGCTCGCACAGTCGGACCTCAGTCGCAGGGATACTAGCATGACACTCGACTCCTGCTGTGCTGCCAGCGTGAGCCAAGTGTCATGCGAGCATCGCACTAGTGCCCCGTGTGGCCCCAGCCTCAATGTTTCCATTCAAGTTTCAGTGGAGGTATATGGAGTGTATGGCTCATTTTTTTTCCCAAAGTGTTCCCCATGCGATGGTCATGTAGATTTTTAAAAGGACCTGCTGGTTCTTCTGACATGTTTGTATAGGAAAGTGTTTGAAATTCTGATTACAATTCTGAAGCATCTTTGTCTGTGTTTCCCCTGTTTTTTTATTTTCTACTATTGATTGACAAAATAAAAAAAATATAAAAAACAATAAGTATGCTTTCAGCTATGAAGCTCTGTTTCATTAAAGTTTTGTAAGGTGTTTCACAATTTCAATTAAAATAAAATATTTCAGTTACGAGGTCCTCCTGATTATCTTCTCTCCGAGCGCACCGCTCCCCTGCCTTCGTACTTCCTGCTCCCTAGGGGATCATGTGTTTTTGTGTCTGCAACGTCAGAGGAGTGAAACGGGGGATCCTGGAAAACAGAGGCTGATAGAAAAAGTAAAAATCCCTCAGTTCATGAGGATGGAAAGAATTTTAAAGTACAAATATGAGTAACAATATGAACATGAGTATAAGTCTTTATTGTGAAGGAAAAATAGATCAAAGTTGTCCAGCATCTCTAGGTTGTAATATTAAAAAAATATTTTTTGTTAAAAATATTCCAGGTCCACGATATTTGATTCCATACAGGTCTCTTAAATACAATGGTCGTTTATGGACTCAAAACGCGAAGACGCCTATACAATGTTTGGTTTCTACATCATTTTCCCTTTTTTAATTATTTTTCAATAAATATGAGTCTTATTATTTTTCCACCCATGCATGTGACTAGCCCACCACGGGGCCTTAGGTGACTCGGTGTCAGGCCGGACTAGTCCAGGGTAGTTAGCGGTGGCGGGACCCGACTCCGTGACCCTGGTGGAGTCAATTAAAATGGCGGTATGGATG